>NC_048308.1:32938956-33075857 GCF_013100865.1 Trachemys scripta elegans | reverse complement strand
GGGGGGGGGGGGGGGGGGGGGGAAGGGGATTCACTTTGCTACAGTATCCAAGGTACTCTAGAGGATGGTAAAGAAATACCCTTGAATGACCCATGGGTTATGATAATTTAAATTCTGTCAAATTAAATGTATAATGCGAATATACAAAGTTTGTATATCGAATATACTCCAGAGCTATCTCAGAAGAGAAGGCATGGGGGGAAGGAGGGGGAAAGAGAGTTACTGCTTAGAACAGTAAGAGTCCCTTGGGGTGTCAACTTCAACCAAATTAAAAAAAATGTGTGCCAGCCTCAAGTTGGCATGCTTGAGTTCACTTCACTACAGTCAATGAGGCACCTTAGCACAGTAAGCACAATAGAGACAAAGAGATGCCTTGTAACTGACAGAGAAAGGAGTCCTTTGAGATGAAATGTTAACATAAGAAGTGAAAATGGTTTGTGGTAGTCTCAAGCTGGCTCTTTTGGGTTCACTTTCCTATAGTTACGGAACTATAGTGCCGTACCTTAGCAGAGGAGTCTCAACAAAATTAGAAAGAGATCCTAAAAAGAACAGAGAGAGAGAGAGAGAATGAGAGAGTGTGTGTGTGTGTGTGAGAGAGAGAGAGAGTTCTTTTTGATAAGAAGCTTAACAAAAGTGGGGAAAAAAATGGTTTATGCGAATGTTAGTTTTCATGAGGTCTCGAGTTGACACTTGGGCTCCCTTTATTATAATCAGTAAGCTACTTTAGCAAACAAAAGGGAATGGAGAATGCCGGAAACAACAGAGAGAAGGACCTATTTGACAGCAACTAACATAACGTGCAATCTCTTATTGTGTTTCCATTTTTGAAATATTTTATTTTCTATAAGGCAGAAAAAATGCCAAAGTTGAAATCTCTGGCAAACTAAAAATTAATTTGATAGCTAAATTAAACAAATGTTGGTATTTTTATTTACGTAAAACCTTAATAGTTTAATTGTGACCAGTTAAATGACAAGAGGGTCAGAGAAAAGAGCACTGAATTGCCTTTTTTGCTGTCTGCAAAGAACCTACTGTAGCATGCTGTTGATGTTTCACAAATAAAATAATTAATAATAGCCCAATACAGGAAATTCTGTTGTAATGAATTACTTTTAAATTCCTCCTCCCACACTATGATGAATAGAAAAGGAAAACCATGAAGAGGGAGACATCCTTTACTATAGCCAATATTGATGAAGAATTAATCTATGTAGGGCTCACATCTGGGTCATTGATTGGGGCAGCCATTTCAAACACATAGACAAAGAAGATGGTTACCTAAGCCTATACAGTCTAAACTTCCTTTCCTTTGCTTTCATTCTAGTGATTTGAGTTTCAGGGAGCTTATGTTCTCATTCTCATTTCTAGTCTAAATTCTGAGAGGAACCTCTTCTGATCCCCATTCTTCTTGGGTTCTGATGCTTAGAAGCTAGCTGTCTGAAAATGAAGAAAATGGTGTTTGTTTTTTTAAAAAAAGAATCCTGGCATCATTAATAATTTAATCTTTTAATACTCAGCCACTAACACCAGCCAACTTCTGAACCCTCTATGAGAACACATTTTTCTCAGAGGAAAGGTCAAATTAGTTTTCAGAGGTTTAGGCTTTGCTAATGGGACTCTAGGGCCCTATCAGCATAGCCAACTAAAGCTTTTATTTGGTTTTGTAAGGTGAGTAGATAAAAATCAGTTTTCAAGGCTATAGTTAAAAGGTCTATGGAAATTAGCAGAACATCATCCATCTATGAGTGCCAAATGGGCCTTTACATTTCTCACTGACCAGCATTGCCACCTTGAACTGATGATGATGTATGAAGAGAGCTCACTTTCTTTAGAGACACACTTTGGAAGGGAAGGGAGGCCTGGAACCACAAATTATTTCTCCAATTCATTAGGCCAACTATCAGTTTTCTAAAATCAATAGAAGATTATTTATAATATACAAATGGATGAATATCAATGAGAAAAAAGAAGCTGAACCAAAAGGGATGGAGTTTCATGACAGTGGAACTTGCTCATCATGAATTTGGATGTAATGAAGTTTCAGTTATAGAGACTATGAAAGCCCTTACATTTCCATCACTTTTCAGTGTGAAATTCTGTGCAAATCTAGTTATACTGGACTTCTTATAGTGAAGTTGGTCTGTGCGGAAAAATAACTTCACTCAAAGAAATTTAAGAATAAAGCACCCTTGCACCAAAGTGACTGGAGGCTGGACAGCAATACAATAAAAGTATTCTAATCATTATAAAAATGTAGTTAAACAGAGTGTTTGTGGATGGGATATAGATGAAAAATGAAATGATATATGCAAACAAATTTCAACCTGTGGCTTGTTGAGTAATTGTTCACTTCACCTATTTGCTATTATTCATGATGTGTGATTGTTCACTTAAGTCATATGATGCTTTGTTTGCTTCCTAGCTGGATTATGGAAACTTTTTAAATGGGAATAACAAATAATGGATGATGAGTAGTGAAGAACAAATAACTTACTCACAGCATGGATTTTCATGCATGCTAAAGTTCATGAAACTTTGGGGATTCAAAAGCCTTTTTAGGAGCATTCAGCAGCCATTCAAATCCTCAAGAACAAATGAACAGGATGGGACAAATAACAGAAAACGTGCCATTTTTACTTGCCAAAAATATTCATGAATAACTTTTTATTAACATTCAGCCAGCCCCAGTTTAGATCTGCCACTCAGGCAGACCCCAGTATGTGCTGTTCTCATGATTGTCCTACCTCTTCTGAAACCTGAAGAACAGGTGAGGGTTGGGAGGCTCCTGTGCCTATAAAGGAATCCAGTGTTTACAGGAGATTGAATCTAAGATGGTGATTATAATTGAGCTGTGTCTGAGGAATCCAAGGAATCATGGTTCTGTCCATTTGTCTTATTTATAGTGTGTTTTACCACTTACTGTGTCCCCCCCACTAGTCCGAGAAAATGGCTGGGCAGATGAGAGAAACAGTAGAGGTGGGGAAAGTAACATGATCCCAGATCTTCCCTTCGCTGGCTGAGAGTAATAATAGCTTGTTGAAGGCCACAGCCTCTCTGCTCTACACCTGATGGAGATGGCCACGGCCACAAGAGTAGCACACGTGCATAGGGCTCAGGCTTATGCAGCAGTCTTCAGGACCAAATGCCTCTTGTGATATCTCATGTCGGCACCAATGAATGCTGAAACACAAAATCATTTACCCTTTTTTATGCTGGTATGGAAGAGGCAGTGGGGTGCCACAGAATGAGAGTGCAAAGGGACAAAAATTAGAAAACAAATTAATATGGAAAATTAAAATAGCAAAAGAACAGGGAGGGCAGAGACAGAAAAGAACAGGAGAGAGAAAATAGAAAAAAAGAGGACAGCAATCATGCCATGGCATGACAAAGATGGGCACCCCTTACCAGTTCATGAGAGTGGGGGCTGTACTGACCTAGGGGCCTATCTGCTCATTAAGCTGTCACGTTGGTGTGCAACATAACATGAAAAGTGCACCAGCAGCCCCAACATTTCAGTATACAATGTTATAATAGTAGTTCACAATGACAATATCCAAGTGTCTTGCTACCTGTGATATGAAAAAATTGTTTCCTGAGTGTTAAGGGTAAAAGCAGGTGGCAAAAGCAAATTAACTACACAAGCACTAAATCAAAATAGTCCCCATCTCTTTTCCTGGTAGAGAGAGAGAGAGAGGGGTGTGTGTGTGCGTGTGCGAGAGAGATCCATCTGCTTAGACTACAAAGACAAATCTGAATAAACATGCAGCATATTAAGACACAAGAATTAGCGCTTTTGTTTAGCACATCATATGCCATCCAGTTTTTTTTAAGCTACAGAAGTTCTGACATACTCCCTGATACTTGTCAGTAATTATTCATATATGAACTATCTGCCAAGAACCATACAGATACTTACCGTCTTCACTTTTTTAAAATGGGTGACGTGAGTCCTAGTGAATCGAATATATGGCATTTTCTCATTTGTATTAATTGATTACTGTTTGCAGGGTCAGGGCTCTAGATATTCAAACATAACTCCTCTTGCATGTGCTCATTTGGCCAATTAGATCATGACTGAGGGGCTCCCACCTGCCCAAAGATACTCTTGGCGCATCCGGATAATCTGAATGAGGTTTCAGGGATTTAATCTACCTCTACTTTCTTGGCTACGATTTACCTTCCATCTTCCATATATACTGTTGTTGTCATACTATGCTGATTTTATCCCTGGGAGAATAGTTGGTCTCCTGCTTGTGAGGCTGCAATGATACAGACTCCTGGGTATGTGCAGGAGCACTGTGGCCCTCTTTGCTGACAAAGACCTAAAGATACATCTTCATTCTACCAAAGTTCCAGCCTAAGGGATGGGACTATCCCTCTGTTGTTCAAACACAGATCTCTTGCGTGGCAGCACATTTTCATCTACATAAACAATCAAGCTATCTTGTGTGTTAGGGTTTCTTGCTGTTTCTGCTATGTCCCTGCTATCATGTAATGTCCAGCCTAACACAACTGGAGCAGATGCTAAATGACTGAATCCAAGTCACTTGTGTCCTATTTTACACTTCACTTCATGATCTGTGTTAGACTGTGTGAACATTTGATAGCCATCTCAGAGTCACACCATATGCCCTCATGTTTATGGGATATAAATCTGTAATCAACTAGTCAGCTGATGTCACTATTGCTTCACTCAAATGCCAGTAAAAGAGAATGTATATGGAAATAAAACTGTGACTATTAAAATGTGTTTGTGTGAGTGCAACTGGGGGAAGAATTTGGTCAGGTGCTTTGTTACATTTTACCAAGGGGGAAAAAAGATGAAATAAGCAGTGACTAAGGCTCCTGGAAATATGTGGGAATTTTCACCAAGGTCTGTATAATACATCCCTACTCCACAGCTTTGTTTGCAAGACTTTTAAAAGAAAACTCAAATATATGAAGAGACCAATAAGTATTTCAGTCTACTATGTTTCATTACTATGTATTTTTCACTAACCTTTACTTAGTTTCACCCATCTCATCTATATTATTTTTCCCCTTCGAGCTCTAGAAACATTCACTTTCTCCAGATCTTCACATGCCCTGACCCCAAATTTACTCTAGGTCCACTAAACCATCTTCTCCTCTCCCTTCCAGCGCACTACGATGAAAGAAAATCAAACATTTGATAAAAGAGTAAATTATATTCATTTTTTTTTTGAAGCCTTGTATCCTTGGAGTGTCCTTTCATGTAGATGCAGCCCCACTGTATAAAGCAAGAGATAGTAGGTTTCAGAGTTTAGCCTCCTTTGAGCTGAATGGGGACACTTCACAGCTTTCCAACTCTAATTCTTTAGCACATATTTTCAGTAGCTCTGATGGTGACCCAAATTTTCAGTATTTAGAGAATTGTACTTTCTTACACATTTGAACTCGAATGGAATAAGTTTGTGTAGTGGTTAAAGCATAGGACTTGACACAGACTGAGTTCTGTTCCACATATGCCACAGAGTCACTGTGAGCATTTGTGGAAAACACTTTTCCTTTCTGTTCCTCAGCTTGTCCCAGTTAAATGGGTTGCAGTACTCAGCAATGTCACTGAAGTGCTGTAAAGAATAATTAACAAATGTCTGTAGAATGCACAAAATGCTATATACTGTAAATGCAGAGAATCATTATACATAATTAGGGCCTGATCCTGCAGCCTATATGTGATTAGTCTTTGAGGGAAATGGTTCTATTGATATCAGTGGGACTGCTGGTTAGAGTATGGATCTGGCTCATGGTTTTTAAAATATATTCCTTGGTACTGTAATATCAACAGGTATTCTTCATTCCTCTGTCTCTTTTAAGGACTTAAATCTTCATTGATTTACAGATTAGTATATAAGATAGTGAAAGAGTATTTTTATCAAACTCCTCTCTTAGCACATTATGTATCGTGAATTGTCTCCTCAGAGACGACAAGCCAGCTCATTATGGTTACAATAGACAAATTCCTAAGCATGCGGTCTGCTTTCTTGGCCTTGACTTGTACATTTTTTACCTCAGAGACTTGCCACTCATGTTGACACAGATTTGTTGTGCATGATGAAGTGATAAAATCAATGAAGATGACACGTGTGCTCCTCTAGCTTTCAGAGAGACTTTATTATTTATTGTTTATTATTATAACTTAAATCCACTCAACAATTTTCTGAAAAGGTACATTTACTTTTTGGATTTGTTTTATTCTGCCTGAAGCGTGGAGGTTGCTCTTAGACATCTGGTATAAGGGTACCTTTCTAAAAGTTGTACTTGAAAAAGAAGTGAATATAAATCTATGTGCCTTGGCAATAACTATACCCAAGGGGGAAGAAAGGCATTAAGTAAACAATTTTAGCAAAGCATGTAGCCTGAATGCCAAGTATTCCTGTATTATTCTTATCTTGCCTGCCCAACAAAACACATCACTATTTAAAGGGCTGAAGAGAGCTACAAAACATTTCTTATTCCTCTGGCTTGGGTTATACTAATAA
The DNA here is from genome assembly GCF_013100865.1 of Trachemys scripta elegans. Classification (NCBI taxonomy): domain Eukaryota; kingdom Metazoa; phylum Chordata; order Testudines; family Emydidae; genus Trachemys; species Trachemys scripta. Next base: position 33,069,357 of record NC_048308.1, on the reverse strand, counting down.
CCAGATTTATGTGCACAATTTTGGCTTTTTGCTAGTTTTGTGAAAAGGTAAAAAAAATCACTTTTGCTTGTTTCCAGTTTTTAAAATAAAAAGTGTCACCACAGTGGGAAGTGCAGGATTAGAGTGTAAATTTTGCATGCTATGACACTACAAACATGTTCAGCATCAGTGCTCATGCTCTCAGCATGCTAGTATATTGTAGGCGGTGTCCACACATCATACCGGGACAATTTTGGAAGTGTAGACCTTGGGAAATGGCAAAAAACTAGCTATTGAATGGTGAAAATTGTAAAATTGAATTTGCAGTCTTTTTTCTGTTCAGCTTGTTGTGAGCGGGAGCAGAGTGAGGGGAGCAACTGATTGGTATCTAGGTGAGGAAAACTGGGACAAGGTTGACAGAGCTTTTGTGTATGTGATGTGTGTTTTGGAGAAAGGGAAATCTTTAAAATAATATGCAGGGATTGGACAATGATATGGAGTGATGATAAAGCTAAATAGGGGACAGCGGCATCGGCGTCTATCCAACAAACTTCAGAATATATATAAGAAAATAGAAAAAGAAACAGCAGCAGCACCATTAGGTTCTTACTAAAGTGCCTGAAGCATCATAATTGTGATCAAATGGGGGCTCCATATCTGTTTCAGTGATGGAGCCCCCATATTAGGCACCATGATGGAGAAATGAGCTTTTCAAAATTTGTGAAGGTGTCTTTTTTTGTGTGTGTTATTTTGTTTATGATCGTAGGCCTGGGGCAGAATGTGTGGATGGCCAGCTTCTGTTAATTTGACTGCACAACAGTGTTTTAAAAAAAGGTGGTGGTGCGGCGACAGCTTGTCAGTTGCTGGACTGGAGTTGGGCCGATTTTCACTAGCTAGGGATCTAGCCCAGTGGCTTTAAACCATGTCTTTGCAGATGTCTGTAGAACAGATGCTAATATTTAAAACGTATACAATGTGACTGAATATACTGGACGTTGTTTGGTTGCTGAAGAAGGGACATTGCCAAAGTCAATTTGTTTGCTCAAGAGCTGGGGCCAGAGTGTGTGAGTGCAACATTCACTTCAGAAGTCTCTTAAAGCTGGGAATTATACAAGGCAGTTCAATTTGAGTGCATGAGAGTGAGAGCGGGGGTGACAAATAGCGAGGCAATCAGATGTTAGACTTTAAAGTATTCGGTGCAGGGACCCAGTCTACAGCTATGTTTGTATAACTGCACCCCCATTCTGTTTGGGATCTCTGGGCACTACTATAATACAGCTTGAGTCTCAGAGATTGGGCACAGTGAAGGAAGTGTATGTGTGTGTGGTGAGGGAGTGGGGTTGGAGTGTTAGGAAACAGGTTGTGGTTCCCTGATTCTCAGCCACTATCCCCAGGGCAAGTTAATGCTGCAGAGAGCAGTTGTAACGTATGCTACTGATGTATGGTGCATCAGTGACCTTTTACAGTGAAGACCTGGGTGCAGCAAAGTCTCACTTGATTCCTTCCCCAAACACACCCTCTCCTTCTCCTTACACAGGTATTAGGAAGGCATTTCCAGCACAAGAGGCAGTGCATCAGAACTGCGTCCACCAGCTTTAGGCTAGCAACGTTTAGAACCTGCAGCTTTCATTGGCTTTCCTTTAGCTCCCTTGAAAATCAGACCACTGCCATTTAGGAGACTAAATACTGATTTAGCAAGCCTAAACTTCAGACACCCAGGTTTGAAAATTTTGAGACATAACTAATATGCCCAACCCCTGCAACTGTTGGGATGCAAAATGATAGAAATATGATGAGGCATGCGGAATGACTACAGCTGACGCAGGGTATTGCCTGGTCCTGTGATGCCTCTTAGCTAGTCTGGCAAATATATTCTTATGTTGAGATTGTTTAAGTTTTAAGATTTTCCACATAAATATGGCTTCACTGTTTGGAAGTATGGGAGACATTCAACATACACTACTTAAAATCAGCCTTGATTTGAGTCTGCTCTGTACTCATAAAACAAAATAGTCTTTTCATCTGAAAACTTTGTCAAAGCTTCTCTCCCCTCTCCGCCCCCCTTTGAACGTGGGGATTTTCTGAGGCTGCTGCTTGTGACTAGTAGGATCAGTTTAAATTGAATCTGTGGTGAACACTCAACAGAGATGGAAAAAGCCGATTTTTTTTTTTTTTTTTTTTTTTTTTACTCTTGCCTCTGAGTCTGACTTGAAGGCCATTGTCTGGATTAATGGCTGGACTGTGTGACCCATTGAGAAGGATTTGTTTGTTAAACATATGACCAGGTATAATCAATAAGTAGCACATCAAAAACCTAGGTTGTCTGGAAGATATAAGTGAAAAGATGATGAGCAACTGGCCCCAACTTTAATTCAAGAAGAAAAAAAGAAATGAAAAATTGAGAAGAGCTGAAAAAAAGGTAAAAAACTTTCCCTTTTGATTGAGGGCATCTGACCATCTGTTGTCAAGGTAGTATGAAACCTTAGGATCCTGCTTGACTGCTCACTACCCCTGGATACAAGGTGTATCTTGTGTGTTTTACCATTTTTGATTAGCCAGGAATCTGTAGCTGAGAATATTGCCACTGAGATATAAGCATTTAGTCAGCTTTAGGATAGATCACTGCAACTTATTCTGCCTGGTGCAGCATGCAGCAGCATGAATGCTGAACAAAAAGATCTGGGGAAGAACGCTTCATACTAGTGCTCTGTGAACTTCACTGGTTATTACCTGTTTGTTTCTAGATTTAATTTAAAGCCCTAGTCTTAATCTACAAGGCCCTTCATGAACTAAGACCAAGCTCTGCCAGAGACTGCCTCTTTATCCACGATGTATAGTTCCATGGGGATTTTACAACTACAAAGGTCAAAGATAAAACTCTTGGGCACAGGGGTCTAAGCTTTCTTGGAGATGGGATCTGGGATCATGAAACACTTTACCAGAGAACATCATATATATATATATTGTGTCTAACCATGTTCAGACCAACCACTCTGATAAGGTCTTCTGCCATCAGAGGCCTCTTCCTCTGATATCAAGCCACCTGCTAATTTGTATAAACTGAGTGGAATTATTACTGATGCAGAACTCATAATGAGAGGCAATGGGTTGCTGTCTGAAAAGATCCTGGATGGTAGGGAGATACCTTGGTATGGGATAATAGTCACATTTTTGTTAAAAGTAATGCTGTCTTCCTATTATCCTGATCACTTTGCTATTTTGTTTTATCACACTTCCCCGGCCTTCATATCTTTTGTAAGCTATTAGAAGCAGGGGCCATGTATTCCTTTATGGCCCCAAGCCTTCAAAGGCTTATGCGCGTGCTTAAGTTTTCTATGAATGTGAGCAGGCCTTTTGATTTCAGTGAAACTGTTCACAACTAGAGCTTGGTGAGACAAAACTTTTTTTCCACTGAAAAATGCAGATTTTGTCAACTGTAACAGTTTGTGAATTTACGTTGAATTTGACACAATGTTTTGGTCAAAAAAACAAAAATTAGAAAAAGAATCTAAACACTGAGTTATGCATTTTTTAAATGAAATGTTTCATTTTTTCAATTGAATATGGCTTTCAATTTTGAAATTTACTTCATTTTACTTTTTAAAAAGGTAAAAAAAGCCCTCAAAAATGAAACACTTTTCATTTCAACATTTGTTAAACCCGCAACAATTTTTTTAAATACAGAAAAATCAGTTATTTGTACATCTCTATTCAAAGCACGTAAAGTTAAGCATGTGGATATGCCTTTGCAGGATCATGGCCTATGTTAATCCAGTACCTAGGATAATAGGGTCTTGATTCTGACTGCGGCCTTTGTGCTCTACTGATGGCTGAATAATCATTCCTTTACCTATCACGCAATAAATGCACGCAATAAAATGTGCATGAGAAAACAGTTGTTCCAACCCAATCCAATATTAATTTCAGGGCCTGCAAAGCTGTGCAAAACAGTTCTGAAAAAAGAAATATGCAAAACATTCCAAATCCAACTTACTTGGCTGTGTTCAGTATGCTCCTAGTCCTTTAACAAAAATGTGATTATTCTCAAATGATCTAGTCAAGTACCTACAGAATTATAAAATGTAATAATACAAACATCTTATTGTGTATTGTCAAACACAATGAGCAAATGAAAAAATAAAAACCATGGTACTTAAAATCACATCAGTACTATTCTCAGCCTTGAGTGATACAGCCCTTCAGTGTTCAACAGTATTATCCTATGCTTTTAAAATGATTTATTTACCAATATATTTTGAAACAGGGAGCTTTTCCATTGTCTCCAGAAACAGCATTATTGAATACTCATGTTTACTTACTGAAGAGCATTTCACTTGGAATGGAAATGAGTAACATTAGTGCAAGCTTTGTGAAATTTGCCACTTCTCTGATATGTGAAAAGTACTTGAGATAAGGACATGATTTCAATAGTACAGAAGGGGACGCGAGGCACAAACCAGAGGCTCTTCAAGCAGATATATATTGTTTGTCAGTGTCATTTATATTTAACTGACACACTGATTCACTCAGAATTCTGTCAGGATTTAATTTTACTGATTCCGTCAAAGATTATCTCTCTTTTCTTAGCTATGCTAAAACCCATTTGCTGCTCTGTTGTCTCTGTTTGTCAATAAATATTTCAAGGGTGCTAAGCCATAAAGCACTATTGACTGGAGCTAGTGAAGAACTGCTAAGTTCCACTTCAAATTATCTTGGCAAAATCACCTAATGGCATTTTTTCTGTTTTGCAAATTTTGAGGAAGTCTGCTGAGATCCTAAAAGTTTTCACTGTACAGTGGCTTTTGCATCAGCTCCCAGTCTGTTAAAATAATAACTTTGTACATCATGTGTAGTCTATAAGGAACACTAAATACTGTAGGCAGTCTGTAAAGTGATTAGGAATGGCTTATTCACCTCTGAAATCCAACTGTACCTGAAGTAAATCAGAGAAGTTACATCACTCAACAGTTTTTAGGAAGGAAATGAAAAAAATGGAAATGAAAATAATAGAGGAGCAATTTTAAGAATGCAGAATGTAATTGCCCAAGCTAGAATTTGTCCAGGACTCAGGTTAACACTTCTCTTCTTGCTGTGGGATCTACAATGACACAAATGATCAGTGAGCTATCCCAACCAGGATCTTGTTTTTACATTTCATCTAAAAGCAACCATAGCTCTTATCTCCTCCCCCTCGCCCCCAACCAGCCCCATACTTGGGCATTGGTTCAGTATTGATTTAGCCAGAGACAAAGGATTCAGCTTGCTTAGGAGCTGTGACAAATGATAGGGTTTCTTGTACATTTGATATTTTTTAAGGTATTTGTTTCAAATTCTGGATGTCTAAGAAGATGTTTACTGATGCTCTCCCATACTTGCCTTCATGGAATTCTCATGACATGAACTAAGTTCCTGATTCTGAGAGGTGCTGATTGTCCTCAGGCCCCTGTTTAATGAGAATTGAGAGTGTTTAGTGCTTTCCAGTAATCTCCTGGCCTTTAACAGATTCAGGATGTTTGACTGATTATAAGTTCCTGGGGGACATGGACCATGCCATCTTTGTTCCCCGTGCAACCAAACACAGTGTTGGTATCCAACAAACAATACATTATGATATAATAACTGCTGGTTAATGAAAAATGGCTAAAGGGTGGATTTCTTGGTTTGTACTGGTTACCTAAGTTTCCTCATGGGTACCTGGCTGATTTTTATTTAAGACCATGACAGATTCTAATAATGATAGCATTAAAAGTAAGAGAAGCTGCAGACAATGGCTAAAATGATCAAAAATAGGGCTAGAAGTTAGAAACTTGGGTGCCTGAAGTAAATCTATATTTGGACCCCTAAACATGTGGCCTGATTTTCTGAGAGGCTAAGCACCCACAGACCCCATTGGCTTACTTGGTGGCCATTCAGGACCTCAAAATCAGGTCAGTGTTACTTTCATTTGTAAGAACTATTAAATAAAATGAATATTTAAAATATAAAATATTAAAAATGGGACAGGCTCATACAATAGCTAGATGGCCAAGCTGCCTGTTTGGTTGTTTTTAACTATGCACGTGGTAATGGTAGAATCACAATTTTTTGACTCCTTTTAAATTTTGTTTAGTAGTCAGAAAATTTATGAAAGCTGTTTTTGTCATGATGAACAAGATCGTATGACTCTTTTAGACTTTTAGCCATTTTCTGGTCTGCCATGTGTTTTCCCAGCCTCCTCATGTACCAATGAAACGTGAGATGCTTTTACAAGATTTTTAAAGAATGGTATTTTTTGCTGCTTGGTACCCTTAGGAACTCCTCCCAGTTTTACAAGATTATGAAAATAACCCGTTTCACAAATAAAAAACAAACCAAAAAGGTGTGTGTGTGCACGCGCAAGGGAGCTAAACTGCAGGCTTGAAGTACCTGTTTAACTATACATCACTATGGATAAGCAACATTTTTACACATTACTAGATTTAATTTCAAACGAGATAATGTTTTTGAGCCAAGTCCTAATCTGCTCCTAAGTATAGCAGACTTGTATATAATGTTTTGGTAAATTGCCTTTTAAAATATTAGTCTTTTACCTTTTTGTTAACTAGCACACCTCACACGCTTTTTTGTGGGGGGGTTTCTATAGCATAAAATGCCTAGCTACAGGCCACACTGTCTGACAAAAAGTGTCTATATAAGCAGTCATCCTGAAGTGCTGATTCTGTTATTTGATTTGGGATTAAACAGTCTGTTGCAAGCCATCTGTTTCCCTATGCATGTGTCCTTGAGAGGTTAGATTTCTACAGATATTGCCCCATAACTGTAGCTGGTGTTTGAGAGATCAGAATTAGCTGAGACATATGCCACTGAAATTAGCTGCCTTATCCTAGAGGACTGCCCAGATTTTGACATTGGTGCCCAAACGGGAGAAAAGTTTACTTTACTCTCATTGTTGCTGGTTTAGAATCCTGCTGCTTTTGGCCAAATGCCAGGAGACTCAGGAGCACATGATCCGCTGAAGTTTTAACAGTTGATGCTCAGGGTGTACATGAAAAGCTCTATCAGCTTTTCAAGCTGTGGCTCTCCTGAAGAACCTGTTTCTCCAGCTGATGCCATATGACCCAGGAGAAATCCCTGCTTTTACTATCTGGACAGCATCCCTAACTGCCATTGTGACAATTAGGATGAGAAGACATTTCTCAATGTGAGTAGAGTGTTAGAGAATGACTGTATACTAACAGGAATCTCACATCTTTAACTCTCTGTGTGTGTATTCTGTCTCTCTCTTTCTCTGTATGTATGCATTGCATGTACAAATATAAGGAGCTGTTTGTGGGACAGATACCCTCTCCCCAGCCCATTATTTGGTTTGTCAATCTGACTGTGAACAATCCCAAAAATGTGGCCTTGGTTTTTGAAGGAAGTGCAGTCTAGAGGCTTGGGGCCACTCGTGTGATGGTACTGCTGAAGCTAGTTCAATCCTTTGTGGGCCACTTGTCTCAGCGATGGACCTGCCACATGTCATCTGCCTATGGTTTGGGCCTTGGTTACCTAGACGACTGCCTTTCTCCCAATACCGTACTGCCACCGTTGTCAATACAGGTGCTTCAGCTGGAGCCTCATAATATAAAATATGGTCACATACCATTCGGGCCTGAAGAAGTCAATAACACAATATTGCCAACTTCAAGAGATCAAAAATCATGAATCGGACCACCCAAACTCATGAGATTAAAAAAATATATATATATTGTGTTTTTAGATCAGCCTCTTGATTTTTGAACTCTCCCTGCCCATCAACAGGGTGCGTGCATGTGACAGTTAGTGTTGCCCACTTTCCCACGTGTACTGGATAAGACGATTTTGGCCCCTGCTGCAGGAGCTCTCATCCCCACATCCGCCCATCTCCTGCCCAGCAATTAATCCTGTCCTCCAGTCCCCCACCAGTTCTGTCCCCACCCAAACCCTGTCAATTCAGCGCCCACTCACTTCAGCCCCCAGCACCCATCTTTACCACCCCATCAGTCCCTTTACTCCATCGACTCCCACCACTGTTAGTTCACCCTCCCAGCACTCGCCCCATCTGCTCCTTCCTTCTCAGGTCAGCCCCTGGCCATAGTTCAGTCCTCCCAGCCTTACCTCTGTTCCTCTTAGGGTTCTTCACCCTCTCCAAGACTGGCGGGGCTGCAGTGGGGTGCCCTCTCCCACTTCCCAGGCTGGCAGCCGGAGTCTGGCTGCCCAGTGCTCGCAGTGATTTCTAAGTAAAATTAAGCCTCATTCATGATCTTGGGATAGAACTCACAAATATCAGGATCTGTTTTTTTAGCCACAGCTTTAAAAAAAAAAATCTTGACATTTGAGCGTTCTATCCCAAGATCATGAGTGAGGCTTAATTTTACGTAGAAATCGCATCTCTCACGATAAATGTGCAAGAGTTGGCATGTGTGATAACAATGTTATAAACTTCATCTAAAAGCAATAGGTAGAAATTCATTTTGTGTAACCCAGTCACAAAATACCATCTTGTGAATACTAAGCTCCCATTTTTGCAGCTCAAAATCCACAGCTGAATAGAATGGCAGGGAATTGTTCAGGTACTGTTTGGGTTTGATTCTTACCTCTGAGTTCTTTTCTTTTCTTCTTTTGAGGAAGCTAAGGGGTTATGTGGGTTTTTTTTCCCTGATTTTGTTTAATGTCCAAGGTGCCTAGAGCCCAGTACTGGTGTATTTTACCTTTTAGGTATAAATCTAAATGAATAAAAGTGGGTGCAGCCATACCTTTAGATGAAAATTTGCTAGCTAAACCATTATGCACATTTGTGCGCACACAACAGTTGACTGGGCAAGCCATCATTTGAATAATTAGCCGTTGTATGTACAGAAATGCAGGTTTTATATAAAAACTGATGTGCTTGCAAATTTTGGGTTGCATTAAGGGGAGCTTGCTATAAACGTATCCCCTACAATTTAGGTTTTTTGATTAAAAATATTTATTAGGCAATGCTCCTGACAGTCTCCAAATTTACATTCCAGGTGAAAAGAAAGCTTTCAATCCTTTAAAGCAGTGATGGAAACAGAGGGTGCTTAGAAATAGACAGCTACCCAGGGTACCACATCTAAGAGGCATACTGAAGGGGAAGCTGTCAAAAGCAGAACATAATACTCTCTTCCTCTCTCACTGCTAGAATAATACCTGGGCTGTTGACGTGATCCAGAGCCAAAACACTTGCTCCAAATCACTCTCCTGTCTTCATCTGCCAGTTCACACTGTTCAAAAGGGTTCACTTTTCTGGGCCCCATGACAGTTGAGACACCCTTTTTATTCATCTTGCTCCCATTGGATGTCTCCAATCTGATATGGGCAGCAGATGTTGGGGCTCATAAACCCCAGAATCACTTGTCCCAGTTGCTCTCTTGAAGCACTTGTTGATCTGGCAAGTAAAGAGAACAGTTTCACAGTGCAAGTGGATTAGCAGAAGTGGACTTGACACAGCCAGGAGACCTGATGGGTTGTCAAGCTGTGTCTGTGTGTAGAGAGAGAGAAAGGAGAGAGCCAGGGGAGGGGTAGGGTGAATGGAAGAGGAGGCAGGGAGAGAAGCTGGGACTTATGATAGTGTTGAGAGACTGCACCAACTGCCCTTTTCTGCCTGGGACACCAGTCAGAAGATTTAGCGTGGTGAGGACTTGTACTTTTGATGCTGAAAGTGTTCTTTTTGTTTGGAAATGTATGTTTGAACATAGGCAATGCTCAAAAATGTCCCTTAAAAATCATTGAAGGCACACTGCACTTCAGCCAGAAAAATGATTCTTTTCAGCTCATCTCTGCTCATGATTCTTTTCTTGTCATCTCGGATTTAGCAGACTATACCATTTCACCTCTCAGCCCTTCGAGCCCTCTATAATTTAGCTGAACTTGTTTTCTAAGATTTCAATGCTTTCAGGCTGGACACACACACACACACACACACACACACACGTCTCCCATTGCCTTTTGCTAGATGCAGTTTCTTACTGTTTTGTAGCAGTTAGTAAAATGAAAGCAGTGAGAGTTTGAATTAAAGGCTAAATATGCCTGGATTCTATCAGCGAAATTCACTCTTGTGCAGAGGACCAGCACAAGGCCTATGCCCCCATTAAGCCCCATTTTGAGGACTGAAGTGGGACTTCAGTTATTTAATAAGCCTGATATTGGCCCTTTGCCCAGGGTTAAATATCAGCCTGTAAGAATATGCTGGCCATGGTAGAGTAAAAGATCAGTATTTCAGTACTTAGGTGTCTTCTCTAATCCCCAAACTTTAGGGAAAAGAATAAAATGAAAGCAGACAATGTCCTCCCTTTACATAAATATTTGCTTTAAGTCATCTTAAAAACAGTTTGCCAAATTGCAGAGACACTACCTAGAGCTAAGTGGAAAAAGACAGAACCTCAACTCAGCTTCATCATTCCACAGGTGCTTGGGGGAATAGGCTATAATGATAATTGTAATGCTTAGTTCTTATATTGACCTTTCCTATTATCTCCACAATCCCACTCATTATTTTTGCTAACCTTCCACAGACTTGCTACAGACTGTGCGCAGTCCTGATAGAATTTAACAGTAATATACCTTAATTCTTTGGCCCATCCTTAAACCCACTGCTTTTGCCCATTCATAACAGGTCAGAGTACCTACTCCTCTCTGTTTTTCTGAGACATTATCATGAATTTTGGTGACTAGTTTAGTTTGAATACTTGCGTGTTTTCGTTTCCCCATTTAACGGAGGCCTTTCTCGTCATTTCACCATTTTGCACCTCTTTCATTCCGCCTCATGGCCAATTGAAAAATATATTCTCCTATATATTCCCAGACTCCTCCTTTCATTCTTAAAGAGGCTGTTGTGTAATTCCATCTTCTGAAACTTCCTTGGCATGAGTGGCTACACGTTCAAAAAAATGAAGCATTAGAGAGAAAAACATCAGAGCATTGTCAGTGGTTGAACATGCTCTTACGTGGGCCTGAAATAGATGTGGGCCATAGAAATGTGGCTGCAAGAAAAGGCTTCTCTTTCTCAAAATTAACTTGCTGCCCATTCTGAAGAATAGAATCAGAGAAAGAAATTAAAAAATCCATTCAAGAGGAAAGAGTTTGAAGGAGGATTGCTTTTTAAATCTTTCTGAGGAGAGAGGGGTTTGGTTTTAGCACACAATTATTGCTATAGTGTCAATAGGTCAGGCAATCATCGGAACATTTTAAAAAGTCAATGTTTACTTTTGTTTTCATAGTCTCAGATGTTTCTTTCTAGACATGGTTACAACTTTGATCTATTTCTCCACCTTTGTTCATCTTCCCTCTAGGTGGCTACGTCAGATGAGCATTTGTTGTGAGATTTTTCTCTTCATGCCATCAGTCTTCATGGCGTTGTGCCACTTGGCATGTAGCACAAGCACTCGTGGATGACCCAATGTTTTAACTGTCAGTCACCATGAACTACTCTATGAAACAGGCTTACCAGCTCATAAACTGAAAGCAATCCTATTTACTGCCATTTCTAGATTCATAGATTGCTTGCAGCTTGTTACTGTTCTAGCAACACTTAAGGCCAGACACCTACAGTACTTTATATTTTTTTTTATGTTTCTTGGGTAGGGCTTGTCTTGTATTCATGCTTGTAGTTTTTCATCCAGTATAATGGGATTAGACCTTGGGGTGACTATATCAGAACTTCTGACAGGTTTCTACAATATATTGTGCATGAACAGGTTCAAAACAATTTTAAACTTTTGGAATAGTGGAATTAGGAGTGTTACAACTGGTCCCATTGTGCAATTTTTGAAGAATAAGATGGTAAAGAAAATTGTTATTGGAATGGGTTAATTATCTTTTTATATTGTCTCTTCTGCTTATTGGACACTTTCTCAGTCAGCATTTTTTTTGCTTTGGTTCTCATTGTGCAGTTTGCTGAAGGTAGATGTATATTCTGAACATAAACTTGAATCTATTAAAGCAGCTAATGTACAACAATGTCTCTGTTTTGTAAATTGAGTTCAGGCATAGGCTATCTATCTGTTTGGCAGCAGCGGAAGTGCCTTTTTGTTTGAATTTTACTGTTTAAGCTTTTAGAGTTGCTTTTGAAGGTGGAGTGAGGTCAGGTAGTATCAGATTCACACATTGCTGTCTTCACTGAATTTATATGAATGACCTCCTTTGAAGATTGAAGAGTCTGACACAAGTATGCATAAAGCTTCCCTGGCTTTGGGCATTGTGATCGTGGTCTTTTATGCATGATAAAGTCATTGGCTATTGATGTATACTACTTTTTATGGTACAAAGAATTCTTCTATATTTGATAAAAAGTAAATTAAAATAGAGTAACATCAATTTAATTTGTCAGTATACCTCTCTTGAAGACCCCACAAAGTGGCTAAAATTGCCCTGTGTTGGCTTGGTAATTTGTTTTGTTGTCTTCTTGTCATGACACTTAGCTCTAGAATTGATCTAGACCAGGTAGATTGCTGTATCTCTAATCTACCTATATTGCACCTATCAGCAGGGAATGTGGATGCCAGTTCTGAAAAGTTTAGAAGAAAACCAAGAAACAATTAAGGAACAACCTGTATTTTCCACATCTGTCCAAGAATTCTAGTGCATCAGGGACAGTCAGCTTGCTTATGAAATCACAGGCACTGAGGTGTACTTAATGCAACAAGCATCTCCTGTCACTTTTCCTTCATTTATCATACAGTATCTACATTTGTGAGAATCTGTAAACACCACTTGTAGTGCCTGATTCAAAGCCCATTGAAGTCAGTGGAAGGACTCCCATTGACTTCAGTGGGCTTTGGATCAGGGCCTTGGTGATTACTGTCAAGGATCTGTCCCCATCAGATAACTCCTTTTGACCGCTATGTGCAAAGTGCACTAGCACAAGTCTAGTCCTTCCTGTAGAAGTGTTCAATGTCAGCCTAGCAATGACCGACTCTCAGTCCTCTGGCTGAGACCTTCTGACTCTTTCTTCCCTTTTCAATGAAAGAAACAAACAATTCCAGGTCAGCAAAAGACATTAAACAAAGGGGTAATTGTGGTGGTGAGAGAATCCTGTTGGGAATTCTAGCCAGGAAATTTGGCCTCTTTCTTCAGAGAGGTTCTGAGTGGGCCACAGTCCATTCTGAAGTTCGCTGGGTCTCTTCCCTCTGTGTAGCACAGGAGATCTGTGCAGGCAGAGGCTCTGCTAGTTTCCAGGCCTCTTCCTGGGAGCTGGGAACCTCAACGGCTTGCTCCCTTCCCAGGGCTGCCCACTACTGAGTGGAGCTTCCGCCCTTTAAACTTCTCTCTTTCTGGCATGGTATGGTGTGGTGTAGGGTTGCCAATTTTGGTTGGATGTATTCCTGGAGGTTTCATCACATGACATAATCTTTAATTAAAGATTAATCTTTAATTCCTGGAGACTCCACGACAATCCTGGAGGGTTGGCAACCCTAGTGTGGTGGGGCTACTAGCAGCTCCTTAACCCCTTCCTTGCTAGTGCAGAGTTTATACACTCAGTCCCAATTACATTCTCAGCAACTAAACTTAACAAGCTTGTGTTCTCCAAGTTCTGCCTACATAAAATCAATGGAGAATGTATAAAGAAAGAATAAAATTAGGACAGCAAGAACAAGTATATTCTTTCTTTCTTTCTTTCTTTCTTTCTTTCTTTCTTTCTTTCTTTCTTTCTTTCTTTCTTTCTTTCTTTCTTTCTTTCTGTGATTATTCTGTTGCCTTTATTTCTAATGAATCCTCTTCCAATACCTCGTTAGCAAAGCACCTAGCAGCTGGCCCTTTCTGCAGTTGGAGCAGTGATGGCACACATCCAGCTATGTATCTGGCACATTGGAGTGTATTTTTTGTACTTGCTAGCTAGATAGCTAAATCTGTGGAAAAATTCCCCCCAGGTTGTTATTGTGTGTGCACTAGAGTAGTTAACCACTCCAAAAATTACCATCCACAAATGGTTCTGTGCTTTAGTTAAAGCCACTGATTAACCCAGTACATGTTCGATTTGTCATAAATTTTTTTTAACCAGGCCATGCATAAAATTGACTTGTTCACTCTGTGTCATGATGGATGATAATGCAACAATAGTAATATTTTGTTTACTTATCCAAAAATAAAACAAACCTCACTGAGGAAAAGTAGAATTTTGAAAATTGGAGTAATTAGAATTCTTTTTGTTGACATTGGAATCATGATGGAAGTGGAGATAAGTTGATTCAAATATCTAGGACCTGAAAATCCTTTGGAGAGGCCCATTTTGGTCCAGATTGAGGAGATATGAGAATGCATTGTCTCTTGGTGCATAAGTTCTGTTAACATTAATGAGATGGGTGTCATATTGTAGCTGTTCAAACACTTTGGCCAGTTCTTCTTGAGCTCTCTGCCTGATATGTTCATGGCTGAAAACTGATTTTTTCTGCCTATCCTGTCAGTGGAAAAACTGAAAGGACCAAGCTTAGAGAGTGCTGACCAAAGAAATTTCTCCAGGGGTGGCATTTCACATCTCTCATTTCCTTCTTTTCTCATTTTATGACTGTCTCTTTCATTGATAGGCTAGTTCTTTCTGCTGGTGAGCGTCTTCTAATGGAATTATCTAGTATGGTATATAATTCTTATCAGCTCAAAAAAAAAAATTAAAACATTTCTAGCAGGTTTATAATTCTCGAGTCTCAAGTACTTTTCTTGTAATATGGGGATGGGGTTAAAATGGTGCTAAGCATCTCTGTTCTTGTGAAAATTCACAAATTGAAAGCTCAGTCTTATCCAGCTATGTGGCATAGGATGCCAGAAAATCAAGGGATTCTTCCTTCGTTACTTTCTTTGTAAATCCCAGGCTCCTTAAGAAATGCTTGTTCAGTCTTATTATAGCCCACGTAGTGTTAGCACACCCAGCACAATACAATTGTGATGCACAGCCTGCATCATGCAAAACATTTATACAATATTGACAGAGAGATAAGGTGCAGGCTTCAGAAATAAAACAAATGTTGGATGTCTTGGTATTTAAGTTTAAAACTAGAGCATTTTTTTGGTCTGTACCTGTAAAATATATGTGCATAAAATATACATCGGATATATGTGCGTGTGTGTGTATATTATATATTTAAACTGTGTGTGTAATGAATAGTATTTTCTTTTATGCACCTTCTTTTCTTTAAAATTATTTATTTTTCTCTGAAGAGAAGAAAGGGCTCTCTCTTTTCCTTGGTGTGGCTCCAGTAGAAGATAACTTGATGCTCTAACAGCTTGCCAGTCTGAGAACTGCTAAAATAGGGCTGAAAGAAAGAAAAGCTCCATTTACTGTGGAAACCCCTAGTGGGATGAAAACTATAGTTCATTTCTTTGGATAACAAAAGACACCTCCATGTTCTCCTCACTAGCAAATTTTTTGCCACAAAAGGCAGAATGAGGGGGCAAGTGATACCCTTAATTATAACCTCCTTTTCCTAAGAGTTTTATCCTTCTTTGCTTGCTTTGGCTTAGCAGGACAGCCTGCTCCATTTTACTTGGGTACTAAAAATCAGGATTACAGAACACCGGCAAGGGGTTAAATTTCCATCTTCAATGCTTTGTGCAATGTATTTTCGGAAGGACAGCAATATGCAATGTTACTTTGACCTTCTCGTTCTATAATTTGATTGGCTGGCTACTCTTGTGCTCTTTCACAGCCTCAGCAACTTACAGTATGACAAGGAGGTGTCATCAGTGACCAATCAAAATGTAGATCATTTTAAAGGATGAAAAAAAATTACAGATTATTCTAGACCTTGAAATTATGACACATTTTCTGTCAACCTTACAATCTTTGTCAAGGAACAAAGATGAAACAATAATCTACTTTCAAGGCAGTAATTATGATGGAAGCAGCAACAAAATTTTGTCTGCACTTTTCAAATCATCAGATTTTTAGACTCCACTATTTTTAAAAAAATCCTATGATCTGAAGTTTAACATTTGGAGCTTGTTGAAATAATTGTTATATTGCCTGAAAAAAAGTGCTCTTTATGTTGTATGTTTTAACAATCTTTATACCATTATTAAATTCTTCAGCCTGATTCCTGCTATTGCTCTTTTTAAAATTCTCTTTTAATGTTAGTGTCATTGTCATGAAGGGGTAGGATAAAGTGTATACTAAGATCAAGATAGGGGGAGGAGAATTTTGTTCTGACACCTCTGTTCTGAGCAATGAACAGGAAGTGTTTTTTCTTAATCCTTTAAAAAGGGCATTATGCCTTGGGGGACAGGAGAGTGGGAAGCCCAACATGCAACTCAGCAGAAGAAACGAAGGCAAGCTTACAACTTTTTCCTTTAACAAACTGGGTTTATGCGTTATCAGCCAAAGTCTGCCATCAGAAATATATGCACAAGTTGTATATGTCTCTCTAACAGTGGAATTTGGCACCAAGGTACTGCTGTAAATTAATCCACAAGGCTAGGTTGTGGGGAAGGAGTAGAAAGAGAAGTGTTGCTGGAAAGTAAATGATTTGGAGGTTCTCCTTCAGAATACTGGAGTTGTCTTTTGTCCCTTCCGGAGCATGGATTTCATATGTGCTAACCTGACCTTCTTCAGGGATGCCAGGGTGATGGTGTCCATCTTGGGCAACACACCAGGGACTGAATGAGGAATTTCAAAGCTAAAAGCATCATTGTTTACAGATAGAGCTAATGCTCCAGGCTCTGTAGCTGGGAGCTGTAACAGATTCCTTTCCTCTGTGGATTGGGCACAGAGGGGGATGTATAACACACATTGACCAGCAGGTTACACCAGGGTGGCCCGCTAACATATCCTTAAGTAGAGTAACAATTACACACACATGCCAGCTATGTTCCTTTCTGACTTAGTAGAATTTTACACCCATTTTGAATAGTTGTGGGTGACTGCATGGCAAAGGAGGATCAGGCCATCTGTCTTTTTACTAGGAGCAATGAATTCAGTTCAGAAGTTCACTGTCAAGCATATTTCATCTAATGTAGTATCAATTGTGGAAAAACACTTATTCCATTAGAGAACACTCCACTGAAGTGAAGGTAGAAATTCCTCCCCAAGGGATACTGTGTATCATATTGGTTACCTGCTTATGTTTGCAGTTTTATATTATGTCGTAAGCAAATGGTCATTATTTCTCAGGTTTCTCAGATAATGTTAAAATATTCTAGGAGTTTGAGACTGCGAAGACACCTGTAAATAAAGGGATTGTTTATTCATCTTATGGTCTTATATATATCTGTGGTGCCTCAGTCATCTTTTATCATTGAACCCATGCTAACAGCCCTCTTTTAAACAGGTCAGTCATGTTTTCCCATGGACAAAGAGACCAGGGACTATCTTTCCCAAGAACTGTGATGGCAAGAATGTGCTAATGTCTATGTACCCTAACTTTTGAACAGTCTGGATTTATAACACTAGTCTCCTAAAATAATCCCTATCCACATTGATCAGAGAAACTTTACTAGTACAAGCATGATTATGGAAGACATTGTTGCAGCTGTAGTATGGGCAGGGACCAAATTGGCAGGTATTTACAGCAAATCATAGAAGGTAAGGGATGGAAGATGGAAGCAAGACATGATGACGCAAAAGGGCATCTAGCCCAGTCAATGCAAAATTGTTCCCTGTTGTCCACTTACTTCTAGTAGTTTGCTTCGTCTTGTTTTAAATGGGGCTTCTACCCTTCTCTGGAAAAAATATTTCACAAGGTAATATGAAGGTTTACAAACAACACGTGAAAACCAGTGAGTGGGCACCAGGTGTTTTCATCTGAGCTGCTCTATAATGTCAAGTTGTAATGGCACATTATGCAATTAGATTCTCTATCAATGAGTTTATTGGATACCATAGTTACTAATATGACAAATACATTGCAAAATGCCAAATATGCAGTACAGATGACCTTCTGTAATAATCATGGCAACCTGAAGTGTTGGAATTTGAGCATCACTTTATCATGAAAACAAATGAAATAATTTTGAGCAAGTGTGTTACTGCTTATAAAATGAGAACAAAAAAAGTGGCCAAGTACTAGTTTTATATTATTCTATTCTCATTTAAGAAGGCTTCTGATGTTAGGAATTTAACAAGCGATGTTTATAGAAAAAGGGGATGTCAATTAAATGTTGGGTTGAAGTGTAGTTCTAGCAAACTGAAAGATCCTGTTTGACTTGCTTACATTTGCCTTTTTTTGTTTGTTTCTGCACGCAAACAAACATCAGCAGCTTAACTTTGAAAACAGCACCTATGGGATTAGAGAGGAGAGTACTGTTGGTAATGCCTCCCAGGGGGGTTGGTAGTTGGTGGCAAAAATCAATGAGATCCCTCAAAAATGAACACTTGGGAATAGAAGATTGTAAGTCCAAATAACTTGTTCGCGTCTATTAATAGGAAGCAGTCATGGAGTAAATAGCACCCAAAGGTGACCTGATGTACCTTTCCTACCCCAGACACCTTTCTTTGTGACTGATGGAAAAGCATGGTCTAAAATTTAAAAACTGAGCCATTCCCTTAACACCTTTTGTATAGGTGATACATACAGCAATATACACAGCTTAAGCTAGATGACATTGTGCCTGCATTGAGTTCCACCTCACCAGCTTTCTCGGATCTCCATATTCATTCCCAGTGAGATGTTGCACTACAGATTCCCATCTGAAAAACATTTTACTAAAGCCTGTGGCTCAGCATCAGCGTTTTGTGTAGGCTCAAGAGCACAGATATACTCTCCCTTGCAGTGTGATTGCTTTTTTAACTTTGGTTTTTATATATGTAAAGTTCACTTGTATGATACATATGATTGTATTTAGGGTGCCTGTTTATTGCTAATTATTATTTGAAATTAATTGGGTATTTTTCAGACACGGACAATGTGCTTGGCGCTGTACATAACAGGATGAAGGAATGAACAAGCTTTGCCCCAGGGAATTTTTAATCTAACGAACAGATGTAGTCAAAACTCCATCAGTACAGTGTAAAAGGGCAGGTATTTCTAGCTGAAAAACAGAGCATGGGACAATCTAAATAAGCTTAATATATGAGCTCATAAGTCACCAATCACGTTGTGAAATTATGTTATATGACATTCAAGACTAGTGATAACAGTCTGACTATATTAGAAATTCTCCAGTGGAGAAATTTCCCAGAAGTGTACCACTATACACATACCGTTCAGCCAGATCAGGTGCTGAGCCAAGTTGCTTATTCAGCTGGAGTTCTTCAGCTTCCTTTTAACCGGTGATCTACCTGGAATACAGTTATAGTCCAGGCTGCACCTAATCACTGGATTGAAAACAAGCCTGAAATCAGTCTGTATTTGTATACAATAGTATATGTATACTGAAGTCCTGAATTGTTCTATTTGAGAGTGGGATCACTCGGAGGAAGTGGCTTTGTACTCCCAAAATAAAAATAGCATATTTGAAATATTTAACTTTGGATTTCATGAGATGTTACCCATTAAGTTTAATTGTGTTCTCCCTAGGCTTATGAACCTTAACATTAAATAAACAAAGGTCTGTGCATGTTGGTTTCCAAAATTTCCTTATCAGCTATACATACTGTTTGCAGTTATTCTGATAACTTGTGCCCACAGTGCTGTGAAGTTCTGTGTTTCACACGGACACTATTTTGCAGTATAAAATGGTAAAGGTGCCATTATGTTTGGTTGTAATCCCTGTCCTCTGAAGTGGGTCTGAACCTTCTGGGGTTCATGTGTTTCAGTGATACTATATTCATGTCCCATGAAGCTTTTATTTTGGGATCACATCACAGTGTCAGCCAATCTGTACTGAATTGTGTGTTGCTATTATTTCCAAGGGGTTTCACTTTGGTGGGCTTGTTAACACCTGTACATGCAGTTGAAAGTGCCAGCATGCCCAGGTGTTAGAATGCATGCATGCAGAACTCATCATTTATGCATTCAGGTTTTAGAAACTAACAACGGCATGCACACTGTGTTAGCGCAGCAAAAGTATACATGCAAATAACAATGCACAAGATTGTGGCCTTACTGAAAATTGGGGTGTATCTGTGAGAAGTTAAAGCTGGCTGGAGGGCACTAGCGCATATTAGAGATTTCTTCTGTTTTCTGTCTTCATTGGGTTTTGTACTGTGGCATTGTTTACCAGTCAGATGCAATGTGGAACTTACTAGAAGTCTACACTGAAGTCTAGTTAAACTGAAAAATAAAATAAAAAAAAAGGTGTGTGGGGGGGGGGAGAAAAGAGAGAAATAAGCAGAAAACACTACAGCATTTTTGATGGTACAGCTTAAATCTGCTATCATTTGGGCCAGCATCATGCAGTCACTCTCCCCTCACTTAAATAGTGACAATTCTGCTATAGAGTGGAAAATGGCACCTGGGGAATTATGGAATTAAGGGTGTTGCAAAGGGGGAGTGATTTCTGGGTGTTAGCATTTTTTAGTTTAACTGCAGTCAATGAAGAGGCTAGTGAGGAGCCTCCAACATGCACTAATGTGCTGTAGTGTGAATTTCAGATTATATAGTTCAGAATTTAAAATAAAATAAATCTCATTGTTTCCGCACTGGGACATTACCTATTCATATGTGAATTTCCTTTGTTTCTTGAGTAGGCTGATGAGTTGTATTGACTGAAAGCAAGCAGAAGTCAGAATCACAAATAGAGTTATTGTAATCATAGTTGTAAAAGTATCTAATATAGAATACAGCTTGATTTTTACTTTTCATATATTTTTACAGTCTTTCACTTTGTGTTCTTTAAATACATTTTGGTTGTGTCCTTTTATTTTTATGTGTCTAACTTGTGCAAAACCTGTAGTTGATAATTGTCAAAGTTCACAATTGCAATATTTTTATTCTTGGTAGGAAAGGGGAAAAAATGAGGGATTTTTCATGTCTCTCAGATATATTGGCCTATTCTCCAAATGACAGGTTCCTGACTGATCAACTATACCACCTGCTACTAAAGCTCAGTAATATTAGTCTGTGGAATGGTTTCATTTTCATCTCACACCTCAGAGATCTTGAGCTCAACCCCAGGCATCCCTTGTGTGTTTAAATCAGCTTAACGGCTCATACAGTGTGCTGATTTCCTTGTAGGCCTCTGTTTTCTCAAAAAGTGATCACCTTTTGCCAATGCCCTCAGGATTAAACAGGGCAGTCTGGTTTTCCTTTTCTGCATTGGCTATACCTTTGTAGTCAATAAAAGACTAACTAGAAAAGAATCAGCTGATGAGAGAATCAATCTTCTGGAAGCCTCCCCACAGTTTTCTCATCATTTTTGTGCCGTCTGTCATCTCAGATTGTAAAATGGAAACCAAAACTCAGTATGTGGGAAGACTTTTAGTGCTCCTTGTTAACAAAAACAGTAAGACCAGGGGTTTTGATCTTATGAGTGTATAGGTAAACAGTAAGCTGTAAGTGTGCACTCTTGAAGTGGCTTTTCCATGTTTCTAATGGAAGTTTGCAAAGAATTATCAAAGAAGTATCACAAAGGTCTCATAACATACTGTAGTGAAGATATCCATTCTGAGTAGGTCAGGTTAAATCTGAAGTTCTTCAATATGACAATGCAGGGGTATTTTACAGTACAGCCATACAATTTACTGCTGTATAAATAGAAAAAAAATGTACAGTATGTGTGAACTTTTTTCCTTTTTAGTTGCTTGCTGCATTATGAGCAAAGTCTATCTTGATAACTACTATTTAACAAATTTTAAATTCTTTGAATAGTATTCTACCCAAGTTGGATTTTAATGACAGATGGGTCAGATTCATAAGATTTTACAGTCCATTTATTCTATTTTTAAATAATCATACTTTACAATTTATTTGCATCTTCCATTCTTGGATCTCCAAGCACTTGACAAACATTAATTCAGTTTCACAACCCCAAGCCCCAGAAGGCAGGTAATTTTGCAGGTGAGTCAGTTAAGGCACCAAAAACAGCAGCAGCCAATTTAACTTCAATCAAAGTCAATGATAGTCTTTCCATTCACTTTGAGGGAAATTAGATAGGGTCCTTAGAGACTTTCCCAAAGTCACACAGCAAGTTAGTAGCAGGTTTGGGAATAGATTGCATATCTGATTCATAGTCCTTGCTTTTAATCAGAAGACTATACCTACACTCACTTTTCCGGTAACCATCCAAACATTTAGATGCTAATGTTACGTTAGTGGAATGCCATTAGCCTGGAAGTCTGGCTTGCGAGATCAGGCTATATTGTCATAGTTATAGCTACTTCCTGTTTTACCTGTACTGGAAATGCACTGAGAACCCCTTTTCTCATCACTGGAAAAAAGGGAATAGCAGAAGGAAATGAAGTTTGGTTTCTGGGTTCATCTCAAATTTTGTGTGACGTTTTCAGCGTGTTATCAATAGACATGAACATAAACCTCCACTCTAGAGCCAAACATCCCAACTTTGGGGAAATTTGAATCTGGATATAAATTTTGTGGGTTTGGTGCATTCTCAGTTATTGTTTGCAATCCAGTTTTAGGTAGGGGTAAGTCATCTACCATATAATTTTCCAGATGTATTCACTTGTGCTTGAAATACACAGGACTGTATTTCTGTGTTTTAGTAATTGGGGTAAACTTAGAGCTGGAAATATTATTTCATTCCTTCTTACTGATCTAGGTAGGAGATGTCATGGTAAATTGGTCTTCTTGAACCTCAACAGATGAGAACTTGGTTAGTTAAGGAAACCTACTATTTCACTGGGGATGTTTAGTTACTTAGGGTCAAAATTTTAAAGATATTTAGGCACCTAAAGATGCAAATAGGCACCTATTTTTAAAGATATTTAGGCACATAACTCACATTGGAATAACTGCTGTAATTGAGGAAATAGAAGATTCCCCTCTTATAAAAGCCACCTTTCTGACTTTATGTATGCTTGGCATCCTTTTCAGGCAATGTTTATATTAGGCAATACCGAGGTGTGTGGCTTAGAACAGCACCATAAACACATGGAATTAAAATATTAAAAATAGTTTGAGTTCATTAGATACAATTGAGAAGGTTGTAAGTATTTCTTTTTTTAAGATTTTTGGTAGGGGGATTTGTGTGTGTGGGCAATACAAGATTTTTTCCTTCAATGGTGTCATATATCTGGCTGCCTAGACAGAAGAGCATAGAAAACTCACCTACCCTTCTAATAAGAGAATTATACTGGTACATGAAAACTATTCTTTGACTTTAAAGTGTAAATTCCCTCCCCATCCTCCTGTGTTCAGTGAACCCTAATTGTGCTTATCTAGATCCAAGCTCCAAAATCTGGTTGAATACTTGATTATAATCTAAACATTTAAAATTCTATTGGTCTCTTTTACTGTTGCCATGGTAAAACTGATGTTTATAGTATTAGAAATTTATCAGGAAAAACAACCAACCAGCCAAAACAAATGGGGGTAAAACAAAACACCCAAAATGCAAGATAATTTTGGGGCAACTGGGAAAGACAAAACATAAATTTCTTCTTCGAGTATGTGACAGTGTGGATCCCACTATACCCGTGCATGTGCTTTAATATGTGCAAGATCAGATTATTTTTATTAGCCATGTCCAGGGTAGTGCATACACCCTATGCTGCTTCATGCTCTTGTACACAGGCATAAGGGGGTAGGGCAGCCGTGATCCCTCCATCAGTTACTTTCTACCACCTATGATAGTGAGATGGAACCCAGCAAGTGTCTGATCACTATCCTCTTTGGGGAACTTAAACTGGTTCTTCATCAATCTATTTGGTGAAAAAAATCTCATTTTAACATTTTCATCTAAAAGGACATCCCTTTAAAAAAAGTAGAGAAGAAGAAGAAGAAATGGGTCAATGACTCTCCTGCCAAACATTACGGCTTATGGGGAATCCAAACTCTCAGGTTCAAACCTTGTCCATTAAGGATAGGCACAGCCAATGCCCCTTCTGCTTAGGAAAGAGCCACCTTCCAGCTAGGTGTTTTTGTATCATTCCTTCCCTGCCAGAACCTTCAAGTCCAATGACACTTGGCTCAAGTAGTGTCTATTTGAATTATCCCTGTGGGTCACTTTGGACCCAGAGGTGACAGTTACGACCAGAGCAAGGCTCATAAATCAGTATTGGTCAGCAATCATCATACTCCAGGACTGGCCAGAGGAAAGAAGTTGAAGAGGATGCATCAACCATCTCAAAATTAGCACAGGTCCTAGTGCACAAGACATTCAGTTCTGACAGTCCTGGTGCTGACTGCCTCTGCATCGATAGTCCCAGCACACTGATTGCCTTGGCATCTAAAACCCCAATGCCGACAACTCTGGCTTCTGCACTAGTTACCTCAACACTAGCCTTAACTCAACATAGCTCCCAGATTGAAGGAAAGTCCTGAGGAAAATCATGGTGGGAGAACACAAGACATTGCTTTTTCAAAGACACAACCCCATATTAATTGGGCAGATTTAGAGACCTGGCACCGATTCTGGTACTGACACCTATGATGGAGCTCAGCAAGAACCTCAGATATGTTGCAGAAACATTCTTATCACTTCTAGAGATGTTCTTGGTACTGAAGAGGCACTGGTTCCATACCATTCCCTAGGGCAATCCTTCAAAGAGGAGATATATTCATCCTTGCCATCACCAATGTATTCCTTCTTGACAACATTGAATAGAGAACCTGCTCTTCTGCTATGGGAGAAGGACTCTAAGGAGCATATTGGGGAGACCTCTTCAGAGTGCCGTCCCAACTGGTGATGGAGTGGCACAGAGCCAGTCCGTCTCAACCAGGCCAATAACCATATGTCATACAACTTGGCCATATTGGCTTTAATGGGGATTGTCCTCCCATATGTCAAGGAGCAGGTTGCTCTCTCCTGAGTCTAGAAAAAGGAGGAGATCATACCCCCTCTGGCTTCACTGGCTAGCCCACCCACGCTTTAACTGGAAGTGGGCCCACAGGAACTGGCAATAATAGAGGGACAACAGCAACTTCAGTCTCCTCCTAAGGAATTTTCTTTATCACTGGATGAAGTGGTAATACCAACACCTTCCCTGTGCCAGATGGCAGAGACTGTGGACATTGAAACTCCATTCATACAAGAAAAGTCTTAGAAGCCCTTTGACAATCTGAGCAAGACAACACCGGCCAGTATTGCTCTTCCTATTAATGAAGGGATCCTAAAACTGGCAAAAGGGCTCTGGCAGATGCTGGGCATTCTTCCTCTCACTGCAAGTACATGGAGAAAAGGTATCAGGTGCCAATACCTGGTATCAGAGGTTTTGAACCCTTTTATGCCCACCTAAATTCAGGGCCCTCGGTCACATTTGCAGTGCAAGAGAAATTGAAGCCCTGAAGCCCCTTGAAGTTGTTCCTAAGGAGAAGGACACAAAGAAGTTTGACCTATTTGGCCAAAAGGCATATTCATCAGCCTGACCGCAGCTGTGGGTGGTGAACTGCCTGGCATTGTTTGCCAAGTATAATTGCTTCACATGAGGGAGAATCACCCCCTCCTTTAAGAACTCTGCAGGATTGCAGGGATGAAATAAAAGAAATCATCAAGCAGGGGCAGATGGTTGCAAGCACATTGCTGCAGATGGCCACAGATACATCTGATATGGCCACAAGGTCAATCGCCATGGCCACAAGGTCAATAGCCACAGCCTCTTGGTTTCATGTGAAGTACAGGCCACAAAGGAAGAACTACCCTTTGAACAAGCCACCCTACAAATATCAACCCTAACAAAGACCAAGGACTCTTTCTTATTCCTGGGGCTGGAATATCCATAACGGAAGAAACACCAGGAGGCACCCATCTCCTGCCTGAACTCTGAGGCAGCAGATTTGACAGAAATGTCAAGAGTCACACCAGAAGTGATCTGGAGCCTACCCCTAGCTTTGGTAACTGGCTCTGGGCAGCTATCACAGTCACCAAATGGGCATTAGATGTTCTTGCCTAAGGCTATGCCAGACAGTTCCATTCGCTACCCACTACTAGCCCTCTCTTTATCCTCCCTGTAAATGAAGCCTTTATAGACCCAGCAAAAGTAATTTGGCAGTCCCCAGCTCCCAAAAAGCAGATAGTAAATACCATCTTCTGTCAAGGGCCAGCTACTACAGACTTTGAATTGTGAGGGAGCAGAGGGAGAGTTGTGGCTGCTGCACTCTTTATGCCCTTGCATGCGCCCAGTGTCTTCTCATGCTCCCATGCATCACCTCAATGGACACTGCAACTGAAAAATGTCTCCTCTTACATTTGTGAGGCACGTGCACATCTACAGTGGAATCCACACTAAGTACACTTTGAAAAATCACAGTTACTGTAGTGTCAGTAACCATTCAGTTTTTCTTGTTCTGTGATTGTGAGCCACAAGTATCTGAGCATGGATTCCCACCCTACCCAGTTCAGAGCAGGGCATCTCTAATGCCTAAATGCTTTTGAAAAATCCCTGTAGGTCCCTTATCTTCATCTTTAGACACCTAAATACCTTTTAATAATTAGGCCCTCATTCACAAAAAACTTAAGTCCTGAAAGGGAATTTTATTCTCTTCTTTATTCTGCTCCAGCTTGTTTGTGATTATGAACACTTTTCTCCACTTTATATTTCAGAAACACTCTACTGCTTTTCCTCTTGTGGTTTAGTGGGCAAAGAAACTCCATCTTTAAGGCTGTAATAGCTGGACTGCCCCTGTATGAATTCATCCTAATGGTTAAAATGCTAGAGGACAAGCTGTCATTGTTGAACTCCTATGAAAAGTGTCTCTCAGCTATAGACTCCTTGATGTTTTTGTGGATACAGACTAAAATGGCTATCCCCTGATACTTTACTTAGAATATGCACTTTTCTTATTACTGATCCAACATTGTATGTTATGACATCAGTCACCCACAATTCACTCCTTGGAATGTTTTGGAGCTAATATCCAATAAAATGAAAAAGAAATCTTCCATGTCCTGAGTGCACACAACATATAGTGTCCCATTTAAAACAGACTAGAGTGTAAGATTATATCGTGGGGCTTTTATTTTGCATGCAAATTTGTTTTGATAAAATGAGACACCCATATAAACATACACAATCTCTAGATATAGCTCAGTTAACCTAGATTAGAAGATTTATTCCTTGGCACCCAAAGAGTCATTTATTTATTCGAGATATTCTCTACTATGACTGTCATTCCCTTAATCCCATCAGAGAGTAGCTGTCCAGGTGTGTTCATTTCAATCTGGTGTCGATCGGCACAAGGGCATAGAATTAGGAGTGCAGCAAACAGGTCATTTCTACACAGGAGGGAAAAATGAATAATGTGAAGAAACAACCGAATGGGTAAAGATTAGCATTTACTCTGTGTAACAGTCAGTCCAGATTGTAGAAATAGTGGTGTACCTGTCAATCACTGGCTTAACTAAAATGTTGTGTGCATCAATATCTGCCAGCATCATGTGGAACCTTTTCAGAACATTATGTAAAGAATAGAAACCATTGCTTAAAAGTGCATTTTCATTTTAGTATTTTCCACATATAGTAAATATAAAAGGAAAACTGACTGACAGAATGGAATGCACTAAGGATGGAGAACAGAATATAAAAAACAGTCTAGAGAATACAAAGTGTCTGGCACAAAATGAATTGTGGATTATAAAACTATGTCAGGAAGAATTGAAAAATATTGAAGCTATGTATATGTGAGAGAACATCTAGACTGTACCTCAAATAATCTCTGCTGATGCTGAATCCAGTCCTGCACCATGGAGGCAGGTAGGAACAGGCCTTAGTAAACAAATGATCTTGCAGTTCTCATTTTCTATTCTCAGGCAAACTTAAATGGTGATCAAGAACAAGAGTATCCTTGGTCAATATGCTTGACATTAACACTTGTCACTTTTGGGATGGTTTGCTGCATAGGGAAATGTGTTCTTATATGTCACCATTCCTTGAGCTAACAGGAGAGCCAAAACATTGCATCTCCTTTTCTTGCAAGTTTAACATGAAGTGTCTGTTAAAATCTGGGCTATTTTTTCAAAGCAAATACATGTGGGAAGTTTCAGTGTATATAGAAAAACCTGTTTAATAGCAGCACAAATTTGCATTCTCCACTGATTCTTAAAAAGCATCAATATTAATACAAGATCCAACCACTGCCTCCTATCCTTTCCTATATGGTCACCACATTTTCAAAACTGAGACCTGTGAGGAGAGGGAAAGAGTTTTTGTAGGGCGTCAGGAAGCTGTGCATGGGCATGAGAAGGAAGCGTGCCCACTTCCCCCCCTTATTGCATTATCACACTCCCTTCTTTCTTCACCACCACCACCACCTTTCCTATTTAGAATGACCACCTTGGAAATAAAGAACATGGTGGGAGAAAATGATATTTCTATCTGTCTCCCTCTTTATGGTTTTTGTCCCAGTCCTGGTTCTTTCACTGTACTTTATTCTCTTTTGTTGGGTACACAGTTCTTTTCTAATTTCATTTTACTCCCCCATATTCTTCCTCTGTTCTATTTCTTACTCTTCTTTTTGTTTTATCCTCTGTCCTCTTTCTGGGCTTTCTGTCATCTTCTGTTCTTTCATTTCTCCTATTTTTAAAATTCCTTTCAGTGTCCTTGGTTGTCTTTCTTTGATGTTCTTTGCTTTTTCCTTCTCACTCTCTTCTCCTGTTTCAGTCTACACCCCATTTCCTGCTAGCACTCCCTCTCTGCTTTATTCTGTTCAGCCTCAGCCTACCAGCTTCACTCATTCCTTTCTTGCAGCTCTCCTGTTGTCTGCACTTTTTCCTCTTGTCTTCTATCCTCTACCTGCTGTGAGTGCTTCACTGCACAGGGAGAAAAGGAGGCAGCATTACACATCCAGCCTGCTCAAACAACCATCCCTCAGCAGTAGAAGCAGCTTCAGCTCTCTTCAGGGGAAGGGGAAATGAGAGAGTAGAGGTGTCCAGAGAGGTCTAAAGAAAGAGGGATGATAATTCACAGGTTGGGGGGGCAAAGGGAGGGGATGAATATTGCAGATGAAGAAGGGAGACACTCAAGGGTGACCGTACAGAAAGAGGAGAGAAGAAAAGGTGAGAGCAAAGGAGTGCACCCTGGATGAGTCCACTAGGAAGAAATAACCCTTGGATAGAGATGGAGAGAAGAAATGGCATGAAGGGAGAGATGTAGCTAAGGGCTTTCTTCCTATTGCTGCTTTCTCTGGATAGCTACTAGCAACTTAGGTAGAATAACAGCACAAATGTAGAATTTACTCAGGTTTGTTTGGCATTGTGGCAGGGCGAAGACTCACCGGCGCAGCACCTCCTGCTGGTCATCCTGGGAATTAGCTCTTTCAGCCTGGAGCGCCCTCTGCAGGCTGATGTCTCGCCTACCATTGGCCCCCGTGTCCCTCCCGAACTCCAGTACCCTTTACATCAGGGTTCTGCTCCCAGCAGTAACCCACCCAGGGGAACCCCCAACCCTCTATTCCCACCTGGCCTTAGTGGCTACTACCAGTCGTCATCTAGCCCCCGCTCACTGGGGCAGACTGCAGTCTATAAACCTCTCATCTTCGGCAAGGGGGGTTGGACCAGCTGCCTCTGTCTATCTCTGGACTGACCCTCTGAAGCCCCAGTACCTTTCCTGTCTTTAACAAGGCCTGTGGCCTGGGTGTTTTTCAGGCTGGAGCTCCCCAGCTCCTCTGGCCTTCCCTAGCACACTGCTCCACCTCAGGTACCCTTCTCTCCCAGGCAGGCAGGTCTTTCTCTCCCTTCTTGGGAGAGAAAGACTCTCTTCAGCTCCTGGCCCCCATCCCTCTTATAAGGCCCAGCTGGGCCCTGATTGAGCTGGGCATAGCTGTGGCTGCTTCCCCTATGAGCCTAGACTTTCACAGATGCAGCCTCTTCAGGGCTGCTTTTAATTCTTGTTTTCCAGGAATGGGGCAGCTGCCCCACTACAGGCATGTTAAGCTTTTTTGCTGAAAGACAGCACTTGCTGTACACAGTTGGATATTCATTCTGCAAGGTCATTTGAATATTTTCCTCTGAATTTCTGACTCTCATATTGATCTCACAGTTATACAGTGATCGTAATTTTTTCTGTGTTGTGCCCCTTTGTATCAATTTATTTAAAAGTAATAAAATATATGATAAAAATGTTGCAAAGAGTGCTGGAATGGGGGAAAATAATAGAAAATATTTCAATTTTATAAGATTCTTATTTTTTTGTCTTGGGTGGAATGGGTTTTTCTGGATACATCTTTCTGTGGCCTCAAAAATGAGTGGATGAGATGCTCAAAGGTGCAAAGGGCTGTTTGGGGCTCATCTTCCATTGAAAGTCAATGGGAGTTGGCACCTCACTCCCACTTATGTCTAAGGGAATGTTTTCAAAGGCACGTCATACACACAAATGGTATTTACTATGTAATGGAGATTAAGGTATAAGGAGAAATCCTTCATTGCCCACGATACACTAAATTTTATTTATTGTATTAAGTGCTAAAATGTGCCCTATTACAAAATGTCTCAATTGAAAACAAATGACTGTAGAAAACAAAAGCTTCCCTTCAAATACAGTTACCCACCTACATTTATTATTTATTTGTATTACAGTAGCACATAGAGTCCCCCAACTGAGATAGAAGTTTCATTGTGCTAGATCTGTACAAATACATAAAAAAGGACAGTCTCTGTCTTGAAGAGCTTACAATCTAAACAGGCAAGACAAACAAAAGATGGCAGCAGAGCGTAGACAGAGATGTGAGTTGACTTGTCCAATGTCACTCAGCAGGTCAGTGATAGAACCAGGAATAAAATCCATGTCTTCTGAGTCTTAGTCCAGTGCTCTATCCATGGCACCATGTTTCCTCACAACTTTTAATATAATAGGTCTTCTCAGCTCCATTTTGGAGATGGGAGAAATTAGTGCTATAAAGTTTGTAATACGCTTTGCAGTCCTTTGTGATAAATGGCACTACATATATCAATGCAATGCACACTATTTATTATTAATAATAACAAAACTGCAGTTTTTGTATAAGAAAAGCAAGCAAAAAATATACCAGGCAAAGGAGAAATGTGGGACTATTTTGGAAAACCAGCAAAAAAGTTAAATCTATACATTTGGTTTTGATTGTTAAACTTTTAAATAATGCTCTATTGACCATTGCCCTACCCTAAAATCTTTGATGAAAGACCTTACTTACGCTTTCTCTGGGGAATATACTTTCCCTAAATAGAGCAATTGGACATAAAAGCTCATTGTGCTTGCAAATTTCATGTTAGTTTGGCATGTTGACATACAGCAAACATCTGTATACAGCACATGTCCAGTGTTTTTGAGTTTGTAATGTAGTGGTTTTTCTGCTGGATGGAATGTCAGACCTGTTCAAGTATTTTATTAGGTAATGCTCTCCTACTCTAGTGGCTAGCTTCAAAAGAGGATGTAACCCCACACTACTGACAGGGAAGGGAGGGTCTCTCTTAGCTCAAGTGGAAAAAGCCTGTGCTTTTGGAGCCAAAGGTTGAGTCTTGTTCTTCAAGCCACACACATTTGGTTAGCTGGTCACCACACATATATAGGCATTCATCCCTGGATTGTTACACATTAATAAGCTTTTCCTCCTGAAGATTTACTTTTCTGTTTTTATTTCTATAAAATTACCAGTGTTACCAGAAACTCATAAGCATACACAAACCAGAGCCACTTCACCTACTCTCAGAGAGATGACAAGCTTATTTTCAAGGGTACAGTTCTCCTACAGCTGCTGTACAAGAGATCATATTTATAAAGCAGATCTCTTATCTGAAGGAGTAGCTTCATTATTCTACCTCATTTCCTGATAGCCCGGACTTGGAGAGCTGCCTGAACGGTAACCACAAAGCTGTTCCATTATTTAACTCTAAGCTGCTCTCCATGACTCTCTCTGGGTAGATTTCATCTTTTTCTTCTGTGTAGGAGTTTTCAGTTTGTTCATGGCTGAGGAGAAAAATAAGAAGAAGAGAAAATGAAATAACTTGGCAGGACCAATCTTGGGGCCCCCTGCAAAGCCATTCATTTGCAGCCCCTTATATAGTGAAGGTGACAGTTACCACGGTCACATTATTTGTTGCTTGATGATACTTTATTTAGAACAATAAGAAGTCAGTAGAGGCCTCGAACTAGAGTTGTGTGGAATACAAAATGTATGCATCATTAAATTTCATGTGGAAATATCTGAACTTTTTATTTTTCATTGTTGCACAGATTCTATTTTTTATTTCCTGTGAAATTTCCAGGAAGTGGCTGTTTTTCACTTTGATATTTTTTTTTAAATTTCCAACTTAGGACTTAATTGGACGTCAGAACCAATATTCTTTTGCAAAATGTCATAATAAGCTCCACGAAAGTGCCTATACAACCTGATTTATGATGCATATCAGTTCAGGACCAGTCCCTACATTATGTATCTAAGTGATTAGGCTCAAAATCTCAGCAATTGTTGACACGAATAATAAAATGGCCTACTTTGAGAGGTAGCTGATACTTATCAACAGACTGTTGTCCAGTTAAAACTAATTGCTGCACATTTGTTGCTTGAATTGTAATTTATGACCTTGTCTTCTGGAACATTAACATAGAAGGCTAAAGTCCTCACCATAACACACCAAGCATAGGTGCTGAAACTTAGGGTGCTGCTGCACCCGCTGACTTGAAGTGGTTTCCATTATATAGAGGATTTACAGTTTGGTTCAATCGCTCTCAGCACTCCCACTATACAAATTGTCCCAGCACTCCTGAATCCAATTATCCACTATTTCCTTCACCTGGTTTGTGGATGGCAGGAGAAACCCAGTTTTCACTTCCCAACAACAGAAAATACCTTATTCTGTTCAAAGAGAGGAAAGTTCCATTTTCCACTTCAGCACAGTAGCCCAAAAGTAAGACCGTAATGGTAGCTGTCTGATGGAAGGTAAAAGGACCAAGAGTTCTCCAGCCAGGTTTACATATAATGGGATCAAGTATCAGAGGGGTAGCCGTGTTAGTCTGAATCTGTAAAAAGCAACAGAGGGTCCTGTGGCACCTTTAAGACTAACAGAAGTATTGGAGCATAAGCTTTCATGGGTGAATGCCCACTTCATCAGACGCAAGTAATGGAAATTTCCTGAGGCAGGTATAAATCAGTATGGAGATAACGAGGTTAGTTCAATCAGGGAGGGTGAGGTGCTCTGCTAGCACACCAAGCATAATGGGATGTTCTTCTGGGAATAATGCCTGAGCCAAGCACATGGCTTTCAACCTAACTTCTAGACTGTGTGTGGATTCAAGGTCAGCAGTAATAGGAAGAATTTCGATTTTATTCCAAGGCTCCACACAACCCCAGGGAGACTGGTGGAAGAGGTAGGGCTAGCAGAACAGTCCCTACCAGATGGAGGAGACTTTCCCCCTTAGAGAAGGTCTTGACAAGGTTCTATGACTTTGTGTATTTTTGTTTGTTTGACTCAAACAAACATTGCTCTTTCATAAATCACACAATCCCTAATAAATCAATAATGCATTACCAAATTCCATTTTTACTTTAAATTTAGAAATTACTGATTGTATTCAAATGCATTTGTAAAAGTATGAATTCAAATATTTCCCTAACTCCATGGAAAGAGTAGGATTACGTATTATAAATGGCATGATAGAGACAACTGCTGTTATATTTGCCTAGTATTTTTATTCTAAACCCAATTTTCAGTTGCTTATATGTTCCTGAATGTTTGCTGTATGGAGGTGAGATTTTCCCAGTCTGGGCTCAGCCCAGGATTGATAAAATTGGATAGGTTGAGCGTTGGTTGCCTGTGGCTCAGAGAAGGGCCCTCCCACTCAAAACCATTCACAGTGGGGCTCCCACCATCAACATTGCGATGGAAGCCTAATACTGTGGACCCCACAATATCACAAGTTAAATAGGGCCTTATCATTGAACTATCATTTCATATGTAGTGGACCCTGTTGGCTTTTAAACAGATGCAATTTCTGTGTGAGTTAATTGTGCTGCCTTCAGGAAAATCCTGCCTTTTTAAAGTTGTATTTCATTTGGAGGAGTGGTCACTTCCAAACAGTATTGATCTTGGACAGGAGTTACCGATTAAAGAGACTTTGGCCCCTATCCTGCAAAGACATGTATCTAGCTGTAAGCACGCAAGCGGTTCCATGGGACTGAACAAGTGTTTAAGTTTTTGCAAGAATGGGGGTGTGGCTTAATCAGCTTTGACTGAATATGAAACTAACTGAGAGGGGGCAATTTTAAAATATATAAATAATTGTTTAACTTAACTAAAAGCATTTAGTTTATAACTTAATTATATATTTTCCCCTAACCTGTAAACTTCTATAACAGATTCCTCTAACTCTCCAACTTTCATCCTCAGTAGCTCTGTTTCCATTTTCTTAAAAGATAGCTGACTTCTGTTTAAATGTCAACATATTCATAACTTGTTGCAGCTAGAGAAGAATCTTTTCCATGACTGGATCCCAAAATTGAATAGATGTTGTCTGCTTTGAAGCCAAGCTTCTCTATCATAGAGAAGAGGATGAGAACCCAAATCTCTCCCCAATTTAAAATGTATTCTTGTGTAACTATCTGTACAATGTTGCTTTTATGTTCAGAATTGACTTCAGGTTATACATTAAAGAAGTTTTTAATAATTAGAGTTTTTGAAGGAAATCATTACTTGAGTTAGTGTAGAACACATAAATTAGAATATGTATATTAAAGCATTGTTCTGCTGAAAGATGCTGAATGGCTGCTATCAGGGGAGTCTAATTCAAAGGAAGTCACAGACCTCGTTAAAGCCAATGAGTGTGCCAAACACTCATCAGAAGAATTTAGTACTCCGGTGAGACTCCAGCAACGGGGCTTGTGGCAAGCTGTGTTTGCTTTGTTTTTGGTTTTGTTTTGCATAATGCAAAAGTTTTAATAAAATGCTTCAATTTAAAACCATCCCTGTCTGGGAGAAGTGTAACATTTGGTGAGACCTGATCCAACCCCTATTGAAGTGGCAACCCTGCTCTTGACTTCAGTGGGTGTTGGATGAAGCCCGAATAAGTACAACATTGATTTGTGTTTTAGTAAGTAAAATTTAAACTTGCTAAATCTTAAAATGAGTGCTCACATTTTAATCTTAGAGGAATTGGTTTGTCTTTGGAATTATCTTGGAGTTCTCTCTCAGGTGTAGGTTAGTAATTTTGAAGCACTTTTATAATAATTCTACACAGGGTGGGATTCAAATCTGGGAAGAGTGAATGTCACTGTACACTACGTAGAGAAAAATAATTCTACAGGAAAGTGTTGTTTAAAAGGTCAAAGGAAATTGAAATGTTGTCAGGATGCATGTTAAAAATTTATTATCATAATGATGGCTTCCTTAACACTGTTTATATCAAAATTAATAAAGTACATGAATTTCTAAAGATATTACATGGAATAAAACTGGTTGAAATTATTTTAAAATAATTTGTATTTAGTGGATTACATTAATTAGACTGACATTGTGTTAAACAAACAAACAAAAGTAGTATACATTCTTATCTATTCTTTTCTCCCATTGTTAGACCTCATTATTCAGATGACTAGGATTGTTCTAGTCCTGGATTCTGTATTTATTTCTCTAGAATTAAAATAAGAAAAACACATCATATTTCATTACTGCCCATACAAATTTCTCATATGCTGAATGACTATGAAACCTAGAAACAAATTCTCAAATGGCAAAAGCTGTTCTAGTGTCATCAATTGCCTCTCTTTAATTTTCTAAACTGAAGAGGAACAATTATCTATACTGACCATTTCAATAAAATATCTTGACTGTTCAGTTAAACTGTCTTTAACAGCTAGAAAACATGATTTGAGTTTGAAAAGGTGTTCAACCTCTTCTTTGCTTTGCTACTGTAAGTATCCTAGGGTTCTGCTGCACGTCCACTGTAAGATTGCCATTCTCACAAAAATTCAGTAATGATGGGGTTCTTCAGTCTCCATGCTATGGGAGGATGAGTAAGATGTTTGGATTGGCTGGGCTGACTCTCCCTATAACTCCTTGCAAAAAGCCTGTACAGAATTTTTTCTGTCTGCAAAGGGGCAGCAGACTCGAATCAGGTCCTCTGTAGACTGGCCATAACCTGATTTTTTTTTCTTTTTCCCCTTTTTTCTAGGATTTTTTTCCCCCTCAGCTCTCCGCTGTTTTAGTGTGGGGTTACTGGTATTTTAAGGGCCATAAAATTTACCTCTCTTAACTCTGGTGACTATGGGGACTTTTACCAAACTTGCCCCTGAAATTAGCTCTGATAGTGGCTGAAAAAAGCATAAAAGAATGGTAAGGGTAGGGTTTATACCCTGTGCTCAACACTCTTGGCTGAGTGTATTGCAGGGGAAAGTATTCCTTTTGTTCACCCAACCTGGGTGCTGCTGTGGTAAGGCTGCTGGCCTGCCCCACTGGACAGCATCGCAGATTTTGCAGCTGCTGTAGACAAATGGGGACCAAGTCCGCCAAGGCACTGGGCTCCACCTCCCATTTCCATATTTAATATGTGGAAGAATTAGGGAGTCAGAGGAATCCCCCTGTCTACAAGAACATGCAACCACTCTGTTTTAACTTGCTACTTAAAGGGAGTCACTCTCATCTTCTGATTATTTGGTACATCATCCAACAAATGATCTGAATTGTACTTTAAAATTAATTTTTTATTTAGTGCTGATGAATTATTTATTTATTTAAAAATGTAGACATCTGCAATCAATTTTTTCCCCTTCAGTCTCTATATTTGGAATGTGCTGATAGTTACTGGAAGCTGTTCGGGGATTGGAACACTCAGCACTATTGTATTGTGATCAATAATTAAATTTAGTGCTGACATGCATCTAGTTTATGCAGCAGCCTCTGACAATCCCATCTTGCAAAATTAATCCTATCCAATTTATTTAATAGAAGACTTGAACAATAAAATAATTCAGATGAGTATGAATGCAGGATTATTTCTGGTCAATACTACTTTATTATAAATTGGGTCCACATACTCATTAGTAAATTAACTGTCAGATCTGAAAACAGCTTTTTGTTTTGTTTTTGTTTTTGTTTAAAGGTAATTATTGGTACTGAAGACAAGAAGGCACTTAACCTTGCTGTGCAGTTGTTCTTACCACAGTGTTTTTTTATATCAGGCTATAACTAACCCATCAAAGCTGTAGAGGGAAAATAATTAGTGATATTAAATGGATGAAATATTAACCATTACAAAGCCATGGTCACTTAGACTAAGAGAAACTAGCTAATCAGAGAATTGTTATAATCTTTTATACTCTATGGCTGTGTCTACACTATGAGCTAGGGGTGTGATTTCTCTGTTCATGTACATATACTTGCACTAGTTCTTATTAAGCTAGTGCTAGGATAAATGGTAGCATGGGTAGTGGCAGCAAAGGCACAGCTTAGCCATACCGAGTACAAACCCACATGAAACTGGTGGGTACATACTTAGCATAGTTAAGCCATGCTGCAGCTACACTGCTGTTTATACTCATGCTAATTCAATGAAAGCTAGAGTGAGTGTACATGGCCAGGACAATCACAACCCCAGCTCATAGTATAGACACAGCCTATATGTTTACAGAGGTATTTTTTTCCTGTATCTGTTTAAAAATGTTGTCACTAGGTCTTCTAAAATAAAAAAAATCCCACTGAAAAATGTGCAGGGAATAAACTGCAACTTCTGTTTAAAAAGAAAAAATACACATTGTACAAATATTCATGATAAATGGTTCATTTCTTTTAGGAAGTCAGGGGAAAAAATCCCAAAATCTTCATTGAGTCTTTCATCTCCTTGATGTTATTGTTTTAAATTAATAATAAATTTCTTAAAATACGGTGCAGTTCTTTAAAACTGTTGTGAAACTGGATATTTTTCCCCATTTCATTTTTAAAATAGTTCAGCAATTTATCCAGAGTATTTCTGTTAAGATTTTCCATGTAGGCTCTTTGTAGAATTAGAAAAAAAAAACACAAATTTTAAACTACAGAGAGGGACCAGAATAAAATAACAACCCCCTTCTCTCCCCCCAAAAACCAACAACAAACAAATAATCCCACCACTACCAAAAAAGCAACACCAAGCCAACTTAAAAAGGCAGCAGAACACCATTGAACTTTGGGAAAGTTTGAAACTTGACTCTCTAATGGGCAAACCAAAATCCTGGGTGTGAAATCCTGACCACTTTGGTGTCAATGACAGAATTCCCATTGATTTAAATGGGGCCAGGATTTCACCTTGAATCCAAATTCCAAATATAGAAAAGTTTGAATCTGGGTCTGAGATCTGGGTTTGGGGCTCACCTCTGTAAAATGTTTATTTAAAAATAAGAGACCAGGTGGGTGAGGTAATATCTTTTTATTGTACCAACTTCTGATGGTAGAAGAGACAAGCTTTCAAGCTCCATAGAGCTCTGCTTCAGGTCTGTGGGGAAAGTATTCAGAATGTCACAGCTAAGTACAAGGTGGAACTGATTGTTTAGCATA
The DNA here is from genome assembly GCF_013100865.1 of Trachemys scripta elegans. NCBI lineage: Eukaryota > Metazoa > Chordata > Testudines > Emydidae > Trachemys > Trachemys scripta. The sequence goes on along the minus strand of NC_048308.1, from coordinate 33,030,945 downwards.
AGGAGTTAACATGTTTAAGAGACCATTCAAGATTAAGTGGGCAGTTAAAATCTCTGCAGTGAACAAGTAACATTCACTTCCAAAAATAAAGGTCTTTTTAGTGTATCTTCAGATTCTATGCACTGCACAATGACTAGCAACAAAGATGACGTACTTGGGTGGGGGTTTTGAGCAGAATAAATGATTGACTGGAAAGTGCTGAACTTTAGTATGTCTCTGATGGATATTAGATGTACAGGAGAAAAAGCACAGCGTATGTGTATTCTCATGATGATGTGTCATATATAATCAATAGCCTAGGAAATTCAAAATTACATTCATTCACTGATTTAAATATAGTAAAACATTTGGAAAGTCAGACAGAAATAATATTTATTGTAAGTATCTTTGAAATATTGGACAACTATATCTTTAATATTCAAAGTCTCATGAACCAGATGCTAAATAATGCAAATTAAGCTAGTTAAACATATACGATTGACTGAAAAAACAACCTAAGGTTTAATCAGCCCTCCTGCTCATCTACAGAAACATGTTTAAAAGTAAATATCTCTAAATGGCATGTATCTTGCATTCTTAAAAATGATTTGCAAAGCAAAACACTGTTAAAAAACTCTTCTTCACTGCATATTTTGAGTGAAGATCGAACTATTTCAGACATTTTCTGAAGACTGCTAATTTGCATAGTTCATTTTAAATAATATTGAAAGCAGTCTGAACTGTTGTAATTAATATTTCGGTTTTGGCAGGTCATAATTCCAACCTAACTGGAGTTCCTTGAATGTAGAAACCAATTTGGTGGGTAAAAGAATTGTTGTAGACAGACCTTGTTCACGTGCTTAACCAAGTGACCACAGTGCACGGAAGCACGGAGGCTGCAGTAGGAAGAGGGAGATTTTTTTACATATAAGCAAGATGAGGCCGCTAGTTGATACTGTGACACAAATAATAAGAAAGAATACCAATAACACAGTGCATGGTTTTGTCAGGCCAATGGAGTGAGGAGGAAAGTGGACCTTCATGCCATTGATCCTGCAATTTCTGTTCTTTTACTTGTAAAAATAAATAAAAATGTAACTACCAACAATCACAGTGCAGACAATGGGTAAGTATTAGAGGCCAGAAAGAGGGAAGTTCCTGGTTAATGTATATGGTTCTCCTGCTTAATGTCACTAAAAGCCTGGTACTTGCAAATCCTCATTTTCCACTGACTTCAAAGGGCTTTGGATCAGGGCCTACGAGAAAGAATCTTTGATCTTCTTATCACCACTTCTCCTTTCTATCACTCAGCCCTTCTAAATATCTATAGTGATACATGAAGCACATAATAGTTGGTTTAAATCACATTTATCCAAAGTGCTGCAGTGATGTACACAACTAAAAAAATGATTTTCTTTTTTATGTCATTCTTCGTTCATTAAAAAAGAGAGATCTCTCTACTATAACCTTTGTTTACAAGTACTTTGCTAATCCTGGCAAGCACTAGTATATTAAATCCATAGGCAGCTGTTGCCTAATTAAATATCCTAATTGGACATTTTTGTTTAAGATATTATGCCACGAAGTAACACAACCATTTGGTGATCTCCTTCCCTGATCTCTTCTATGATGATTTGCAGTAGAGAAATTGTCAACTCCTTTTTAACCATCTGGAAGTATCCACCAATCCACTAACAATGCATTATTTGGGCAGAGAGATACATATGACCTGGTTATTTCTGTGCTTTGTGCCACTTAGCATTCTGAAAACAAACCAAGACTGCAATGACTTGTCCTTTTCATCTCCACTATATCAGACATAAAAATCTGCCCATAATACTGTAAATATGCAATTTCTGTGGAGGCCAATGACGTACATGAAAGCTGAGGGCTTGATCCTGCTTCCAGTGAGGTCATTGGGAACATCTATGAACCCTGAGTAAATAAATATTTCCTGTTATTGAACTGAATGATTTCCAAATGTGCAATAAGTGAATGTTATTAAACAGTCTTAATTTCTAACCACTCTGTCAAAAGATAAGTAAAAACATAAGAAATTGCCCCCTGTTCTTAAGGGTTAAAACATCCTCACTGCCTTACAGAACACCACCAGGTTACATACTACTTTGGAAATGTTATAAATATATAAGCTGTGAGTGCATGCCCTGTGGGTTGTCAAATTTCAATAAGATTTTTTAAATAAAAAAAATCGTGCTTTCAAGTCTGAAATTGTTATGCTATGTCAGTAGATCTAGACATATCAACTATATATTAGATCCTTTCTATTAACTACATAGCCTATTGCAATCAATAAAATGAAAATGAATCTTAACTCGTTAGATGGCTGGCCATTTGTTATTTGCAAGGAGGTTATGTGCAGACTAGAATGAAATATAGGGAAAGCTATTTATTATTTACATGTTGGTATGGCAGAGTACATTGAAATATTGTAGAAGCATTTACAAAAAGATTAAGGGTGAGCAAGTAAAATATATCTTAATTGGAATCTGTTATTGTGCTTTGCATGTATATTTTTAAACCTGCCATTTCTCAGTTATTAAATAGAGAAAATTTTGTTTTTAAACCTCACTATTTGAGTCCAAGCATTTTCTCACCTTCACTGTGTAGCTAATTTAAAAATATTATTAGTGGCAAATATGAATTTAGTCGGAAAATCAAGATGTGAATTTTTGAACATGTTTCTCCAAAGGTGCACTCTTCAAATTATTACTGTGAAAGTAATTTATTCCAGCCAAACACCCTTCCAACATATTGTTAATAGTAGTCTGCACTCCAACTCATTTAACAGCTTTTTAATTCAGTAGTTATTTCGTTTTAGTAGAGCCATTTCTTCATCATTCTGTATTTAGTGATAAATGGTGCCAGAACATATGATAAATTAAACCACAAAGTAATCTTAAGATTTAATTTAAAAGAAAGCAGCACCTAGTTCGCTCAGCATAGCCATTGGAAAGTTCACATGGTGAGAAGCGCATCTTGCTAAATATAAAATGTGAAATACATTCGGAAAGAGAGTTTTTTAAATACTGTCTTGCCTTCTGAGATTATTGTTAGCAGTGGCCACCGTTTGTAAATTGTCATAATTAGTGCCACTGGCTGTATGGAAACCCATTGTAACAGGCTGCAAACCAGTTTCCTTCCTGCTTTAATTCTGGGTTTAACAATTAGAAGGTATTTATTATTTAAAATCTAACATTAAATCTGTCCACAGTAAATCACCTTGGTAAGAGATACCAGTAGTGCTATAAAATGGGACCTGAGTGGGTAATGAAACCTAACTCTAAAAGACACACAAACTTCTGAGAAATCTAATTTGTGTAATCTCTAGACCAGTGAATAAAAAAAAATCCTCTCACTGATCAATAGACTGTAGCTGTCACATAGACTTATGGGGATTATAGTGCAAGTTTATTATTAGGTAATAACAGATATCTCTATGATTGCCAATAAAAAAATAAACAGTAGCTAGTCAGTATTCCAGTCAACAAATGCAGTATATCAGACACCACTTATGGTTACTCTGGGTAACTATTGACTTTGTAAGGGTGACCACTGTGGCCGCTCATTCAGATGTCTGTAGACTCATGACAACACCTAAGATGAGCTTCTTCCAGTCCCCACAATTCGTATATTACACAACTTAGACTCTCTTAGATTTATAAAACTCTCAGCCATTTGTCAATGTGTATGGAGGAGAAGTTACACAGCCTCTGCACATGGCCCATTGCATCTGCCTGAATTAAAGAGTCTAAGATGTTATAATTCAAATTTGAAGTGAACATTAAGAGGAGGGTACCAGCCAGGCTGAAACAGTACAAATATGTAAGTTAAAGTAGGTTATTCCTTTTTTAACTTGCACTATCTTCTGGCTCCTTATCATATAAGTTGTAGTGACTTAAACTCCTTTACACCACTTCACATGTTGGCAAGTGGGTGTATGTAGGTCCAAGAGAGACCAGCCTAACCCACATCCACTGCTATATATCTTTAAGGTAGAATGCCTGATAAGGGGGTATGAATCCCATCTATGAATTAACATTATTTTTCTTTAAGTGTACACATTCATCAGTCACTATTAAAAAGTCAACATTTGTCAAAAGTTACCACAATTATTTTCATTTAAAATTTTAGGAAAACACTGTAATCTCTCAGTTAACATTGTGTGGTGACTTGCTAAATACTGATTTAATGGTGCCTACTGTATAAAGCTTGGGCCTTTTGTCTATATCACACATTTTGGGAATACTGCAGAGTTTTATTAAATTACAAATAAAAACTGCCTTTTAAGTGTGATTTCAGACAGCATATTTCTTCATGGAATCTTTTACTTTCAGCAAACTCCCGAAGACCATTGCTTACTCAGCTTCCAAATACTAAAATCACATAATTATGTGTGAAGCACATCACAATCTTACTCACTAGTGCTACTGAAGCTAAACCTTCTTAATTATAGAGTTTTACTTGGTATTGTGAAGGGTAAACTTCAGTGTAATGGATGACTCAGAAGAATCATAATGAGATATGGGACCTTTAGATTTGGTTTTGAATCCGTTGATAGTAAATGGTGAATTGAAGTCACTTTATGTGATGCTATTCAGTGGTTTATGCAAAATGTGTTGGTGGTCTTAGTCCAGTATCTAGTGAACATGTCTACTTAAAAAGAGACCTTCCCAGTCAGAAGAAAACTTGTTGGCAATATCAAACAGGATTGAGTAGGTATGATGGCTGAAATGCTTTCTCAGGAGTAGGGTGATGGGAGCTCTAGCCTAGTGGAAGGACTAATCCTCTTTGCTAATCACATTTTAAATTGGCCATCACTGTGGAGAGTCCTTTGGAGTTGGGCTCTCCAGAATATAGATTTATTAATTATCAACAATATAAATATGCAATTTAGTAATACAAGGCAGGTGAGGTAATATCTTTTATTGGACCAAATTCAGTTGGTGAGAGAAACAAGCTTCAGGGCTTACACAGAGCTCTTCTTCAGAAAACTTCTACCTCACCCATCTTCTCTAATGTTCTGGGGCAGTCTTGATAGTAAGATTGTTATGGCATCTGGATAGTAGGTTTTTAAAAAAATAAATAAAAACAGATGTTTCTGTTAAAATGACTTGAACAGCAAACTAAGTTTTTAATCAAATTGACATAGGAATTGGAAATATTTTGTAATCATGTAAGCAAACTGGTAGAAGATTGAAAAATCCCCCTTCAGTACCCTTATGTCAACTTTTCTGGCTCAAGAAATCAATGGGATAATAGATAAAGACAAGTTTCTGTGATTTGGAATTTTTATAGAGTGTGTTTCCCTCTTTACACTGAAAAAACAGTTTTCATAGCCAAGGAAAAGAAATACTAACACTTCGTGGGTACTTTAACATATTGTCTGTCTTAAACTTAGAAGCTGATCATTTACTTTGAGCAAATGTTGAATGACTTTCTGCAATAGTAGTGAAATTCATTCAACCTTGAACAAGCCCTATGCACCTTAAAAGCCCCATTTAATCTCCATGTTAAGGACTGTTGTTTGGCAGGGGACTTTTTGCAGGGCCTCTACACATAGCAATTTTCACCCTATATTAGTAAGAAGTTCTTTAATACACTTAGGAATGATGCTCTGATGTGTAGTTAAAATACTTGCATATATTTTTGACTCAGAGCTGACACTAGAGCCAAACCCAAAGCCCACTGCCTAGCCCACATGCTGTGCAAATGCTAAGAAGGAGGAATCTTCCCTTTACCCCACTGGGGGAGTCTACACTGGCCTTTATGTGCAAGCCTACCAACAAGAGAGGGAAGATAGCATGATTTCCGTAAAACAGATCTTCTGCTTCTTTCCTACTTCCTGCAATGTTGTACCTTCACAAAGAAGGGTTCAGCAGTGCATAGAACATGAGCATTCCTCTTGAATTCAGATCTGTCCTTTCTGTGCATAAAATCACCCTGGTTCCGCTACCTGGAGGACCTCTGCAACTCAGGGAGATGGGGCAGATTTTTCTGTTAGTGCAGAGTTTGCTTAATGGCAAACAGTACTGAGCTCAGAAATGTTTCTGCAATTTGAAATACCAGAGTTTGAACAGACAAGAAGATTACCGATCAGATCAGAAAAGTCACTACTTCAAAGAGTAGAAGGCAAAATTTAAACTTTGGCCATTGGAGAGAAAATATTGCTTTGGATATATCAAATGTTTTAGCAATAAAGGAAATTCCTTGTATTCTGAGCAAATGTTACCCAAATCTTAGATTTTCTTTTGAAAAAAAAAAAAAAAAAAAGATTTCTTAGATTGTAAATTCTTTGGGGCAGGGATGATCATTTACTGTGTTTGTATACTGCCTACCACAGTGGGGCCCCAACCTAGTTGAGGCCTCTAGATGCTATCACTATATAAATGTCAAATCATATTAATCGGTAAATTTTTTTAAAAAAGTAATACATGTTAATTATCATTACCACCCAACTTTTACAACATTGTAAGCCCATTTGTATCATTTTGACTTCACTTGCAATATTCAAAAGAGACGTAGGCACTTGGTATGTGTCCACACTGCCTCTGGGAATGAGCCTCCCATCCCCAGTCCACAGATTTATGGCAGTGGAGCTTGTGCTAGCGTGCTAAAAATAGCTGTGGAGACATTGTGGTTCTAGCTGGAGCTCGGGCTCTGAAGCTTAGGTGGTGATTTCATTGAAACTTAATCATGGACTCCATGTTCCCTATTTCACTTTTGAAAATGAGACTAAAGCTGCTAAATCACTTGGGTACAATTTCCAAAAGCCCCTCAGAATAATAAGTACACCACCTGTGTGATCTTCTGAATTTTCATTTCATAACTTGTTTGTGGCTAAAGTCCAGCTTTTCTCAAAATGTAGCAAACTTCCTGCATCCTCAGCGTCCTTCAGTCTATTGCCTATTTTATAGAACCCTGACCAGGGCTGCCCAGAGGGTGGGGGCAAATGGGGGCAATTTGCCCCAGGCTCTGCAGGGGCCCTCCCGAGAATATAGTATTCTATAGTATTGCAACTTTTTCTTATGGAAGGGGCCTCCGAAATTGCTTTGCCCCAGGCCCCCTGAATCCTCTGGGCGGCCCTGCCCCTGACGGCTTAGTAGATGTCTTGTAGGTGTCCCTTAACCAGTGGTCTACCTGGGAGACAATTGAACAATATTAAAGTGCAGCCAGAGCGGGTACTTTCTTGATAGTGGGCCCTGTGCTCTGCTCTGGATAGCGACATAAGACACAGTCTGCTTGCATTCAGGTAATGCTCTAAGACACATTTTTATGGCTATGCCTCTTCCTAATTGCTAGCTCCATTACACTAAGCATTCAAACCATTGAAGAAATTTCCTAGTCTATGTCCTGTAAAGGTGTGATGTTACATAGCATCATGGGAGATTTTTGCTGCTTATACTTGGGAAATGTAGTTGCTTGTAAGGCAAAGTGTGTCTAGATCTTATATGGCCACTGCATAAATTCTTATAATAGATAAATTCCTAGAAATCACAAGTGTTGCTTGCACCCTCAAACAGGTGTCATGAGAAACAGAGTTGTGGTGGCACTACCTTGGCAATCTCAGCAAGGAGGCCTTGGGAGGCCTGGACTATGCTCTCAGCCTTAGAAAGAGCCACCTCCAAGGTGGAGGCATATTAATAGAGTCTAAAGGGAGCTAGCACTGCCACTCACTGAGCTGTACATGTTCTGTCAATAAATAGAGAGCACCAATCTCCACGATTGTCAACCTGACACCTCTCATCATCATCAGAATTCACATGGAACATTATTTTTGCTATAACATGATTTTTTTTGCAGTACTGTACTCATGAGCTGTGTGCTGGGAACACAAGAGGATGGGTAGATTTTAAAACATATTATTGAAAGGAAATAAATTCTTCTTAACTTTTAGAAAGTTAGCAGATTTTGGACAGAATGAGGCCAAAAGCCCCGACTACTGCAGTTCTCCAACTGGGCAGTTATACCCCACAATGTTTTTTTTTTTTTTCCTATTTGTTCAACATTTCTTTTTGAATGCTGCTTATTACTATGTCTCCCTTACTAGTTTTTTTCACTAAGGGAAACTGCAAGAAATTTCTACCTAAATTCTTTTAGTCTCCAATTCTCCCTCAGTTTAAGTTCATGCCCCCTTATTCTTCTATTTAACACTAGCTCAGATAGCCTGCAGCAACTCTCTTCTCTGTTCCCTTCAGGATTGCGTATACCTTAATCGAGATCCCTCTTAAACTCCTTCTGTTTCCATCAGCCACAGAATTTCCCTTACCTTTCTAAATAACTAAGATTTCCAAACCCCAATCTCACTCTGGAAAATTGCTCCCTTTTGTTCCACTCTTGGCAACTTTAAGCTATTCTTTTTCTAATCAGGTGACCACAGTTGCTCACATCATCCCACATGTGACCTTACTGCTTGTTCCTTATGGAGGGCTTTCTTGGTCTTGTGCTGGTTATCTGACTCAGAATTTAACTTGCTTTTTCACTGTTGTGAAGCACTGGAATATGTTAAATACTGTAATGTATACACATCTAGTACCTAGTGCTGCCTCTTGATCCTTTTTCTACTGCATTCTGTATTGAGGCAGACTTATTTTGATTTGATATTTTGTCATCTCTTACCTAATTATTATACATTATAGTGATGTCTATAAGCCTGTTTTGATTCTCTCAGACTCCTACTCAGTCCTAAGCCATTATGTATTTCTCTTCACCTTTTTATTGACTATTTTCCCCTCCTCATTTTTGTATCAGCAGAAAATGTCTTACCTTTCTGCAATTTCTTCTGCCCATCATTGACATATAAAAGAAGGAAACCAGTCTAAATTCTGATGCTTATGGCAGCATTCCACTTATCAACTCCCACAAGTAGCCTTTGTCTTAGATATCCAAGCCAGTTCTCTAGCCACTTTTAGTGCAGTACTTGCTGACCTTTATAGGGCAGACTTTTCTGCAACACTGTATCAAAAGCATTCCTAAAGTCCAGATGAGTTTTGTCTAGGATTCTCTCATCAAAACTTTTTGTTACTTTAACAAAAGAGAGAGTTGTTATAATTTCCTCTTCTTGTTATTCCATTCTGGAAACAGTTTGGAAATGCATATATTTTCTTTTGCTTTTTTCTTTATATCTGGTTGTTATGTACTAACCTGGTGTGTCTGGTGTGACAACAAATATCATAGAATTATTTACCATATCAGCCAGTTTGGTCCCAGCTCTTTAAAAGTTGCCAGTAATCTTTGTTGTTCCATGTCATAATATCAATTCTATACTCTATAGCCAATGCTAATATGTCTCAAAGGCACACATTAGCGGTTGAAAGCACTTTGTTTTAGCTCTAGTGCCTAACACCACAGCTAGGTATGTCTTTATTACACATTACTACATTCCCCAGTGTCTTATATTTTAATTATCATTACCATCCAACTTTACAACATTGTAAGCCCATTTATTGCATTTTGACTTCACTGAAGCTACTTGCAGTGCTATGGTTTGAGATCTAGTAATTTCCAGAAAACCCTATTACATTTCTAAAGAACTCCCTATAGATTACATTCTATAGGACTTTTAAATATGGGTATCCTCTGAAGCATGAATCTTTGATTTTCCCCAATATGATATGTTATGCCGACTGAGAAAGGTTAACTATAGTCCAGTAGGACCTTTTCTCTCTGGAAATAGGTGACCCCTTTACACTTTTACAATTGCTGTATTATCGGATTTTAAAATAATAGATAATAGTTCAACACCTGTTTCTGTGGTATATCTGTGTGGTATATAGTGTGGTACCAAGATTATTTGATTGTGTGTTAACATTCTATATATTCATTTCCTATAGTCTTCGCAGGGCACTCCAGTGTGTGTATGCTGTTTAAAAATGAATATATGAAACTTCTCAATATATAAACAAAATCTATTCTAAACCATCTTTTTCTTCACTCCATGGCTGATCTCCTTTCTTTCTTGTGAAGAACTAGGCACTAGACTTGCTCTTGTCTACCTCAGAGACAAGCTTTAGTTCCCTCAGTGCTTTGTGTAAAACCTCCACCACTCCTATCCCATTGCTTACAGATATCACTGGTAGAGATGTTGCACTATGCTTGTGACTTCACCCGAGGGATGCATAGCATCAAGCTTTGTTTATTTTTGTTAAATACAGTTTTTTGCTACTCAGTGGTCACTTAACCTTGCTAGTTGAAGAAACACAACAGATCATTGACCCAGCACACTTGTTTAGACAAGTTTTCAACAACAACAAAAAGGCTGGTTCTCTGCAATCTAAATTATTGTTGAAAGTAAAGGCCTATCACTAAAGATGACGTGTGGTGAATATTTTCTTTTAACAGCTTTCTTTCTACATCATTTTTTTCATATATAGGGTCTAGAGTATTAAAACTTGAACACAGAAACCCCACTAAAAATGACTGCATTGAGATTCTCTTGGAGGAGGTTTTCCTCTGAAATAAGACATTGATATTCAAATTATTCTTTGCTCATTTGACTAATGAGCCTTTTGTTAGTTTCATGTGCTAAAGACAGTGGCTCTTCAACTGCTTATTAAAAAGGTCTGACTGACTGACTTACACATTAATGATAGAGAGGAAAGTCTCCTTTAAAGAGACATGCCTGTGAAGAAGTAACTAGACATCAAATCCTTGTGCTGGTGTTAAAGCATCTTCTGAAAAAAAAATCATGTGAGGTTCTGTGGTGTGGAAATGGCTATGGACCTTTGAAAAATATATTCTAAGATCTGCAAGATTGAATATTTTTGAGCTGTCACAATTTTTCTAAAGATTTCCAAACGAGGACACAGAGCAGGATTTGGTAGGAAATGTATCAATAGGATTAGAGTAGTAAAATGTTATACCAAGGCTCTATAACCTTTCAAAGTGGAGAAAGAAATCTTGTGTGGAATCCAATCGCTTCCACATAAACATGCAGTGAAAGAGCAAGATTACAAAATCTGCCAAAGTCAAATACTGTATCTGCCATTTTTAATGAGTTTCACTAATACGACTAATTTTCTAATGTTTCTCGAAAATCATATAGGTCATTTTTAAACTAAATGCATTCCTTTATATAAAAACAAAAGGATTCGTGATTCGGAAGGATATGGCATTTAACTTAATCCAGGCCTAAAGAGTTTAGACTCCTCAAACATCAGCACAACACAACCTCTGTTTTGGAACTTTCGAATAACAGGATCATTATTTTTAAAATATTGATTCTTTTATACTAGCCTAATTCTATAAATGTTTAATGTGGTTAACAGTGATTTATAATCCTTCATATTCATCACAACATGTCTATTGAAAGTATAGGGAATATTGTGGAAAATCTCTAATGTTATGAATTTAGTTAGGGCTATCATTCCAGAACACCCAGGTGTTTTAGCTAGTCCAGAATGTAGTTGTGACGTTGTGCAGTCTATATGGTTTTATAAAAACTTGATAATAAGTCAATATAATGTAACTGAGATAGTTTTAGAGAAAATACGGTAATAAGTGAATGTAAGTAACTGGGGTATGCCTCATGCAAAAGGTCTCTTGTAAGGTATCATTACAAAGCTTATAATCTACTGAGTGTGATCATCTGATTTGTATAAATGTACCACTCTTGTATCTAAAACTAGAAATATAAAATGTAACTCTGAGGGCCTATTGTAATTGTGTAAAGTGTGGACCATTAATGATGGTTTGGAATCTTGATGACTCCCATTGTCTGCAGATGGCTGTATTTACCTGTGAGTCTTCCTGTATATGTGTGTGCTGGCAAGTGAGTAATGAAGTCTTGCAGTGACATGTGATCATGTCACCTGAACTGGAATCCATCTTTAACCTGGTGCTTTTCCAGTGAGGGGGGGTGGAAACCCAGAGAGACAAAGAGTTCCCGCCTTATGCAAAAGATATATAAAGGGGGGAAGAGAACAGAGGGGGAGAAGCCATCATGAAGAATCCCCTAGCTACCACCTGAGCTGCAACAAGAGCTGTACCAGGGGAAAGAATTGTGCCCAGGCCTGGAAGGTGTCCAGTCTGAGAAAAACTTACTGAAGCATCTCTGAGGGTGAGATTATCTGTATTCAGTTTGATTAGGCATAGATTTGCGCATTTTATTTTATTTTGCTTGTGACTTACTTTGTTCTGTCTGTTACTACTTTGAACCACTTAAATCCTACTGTCTGTATTTAATAAAATCGCTTTCTATTTAGTAATTCACTCAGAGTATGTATTAATACCTGGGGGAGCAAACAACTGTGCATACCTCTCTATCAGTGTTATAGAGGGCGAACAATTTATGAGTTTGCCCTGCATAAACTTTATGCAGGGTAAAACGGATTTATCTGGGTTTAGACCCCATTGGGAGTTGGGCATCTGAGTGCTAAAGACAAGCACACTACTGTGAGCTGTTTTCAGGTAAACTTGCAGCTTTGGGACAGGAGATTCTGACCCTGGATCTGTGTCTGGAGCCAGACGGGAGTGTCTGGCTCAGCAAGACAGGGTGCTGGAGTCCTGAGCTGGCAGGGAAAACAGAAGCAGGGGTAGTTTTTGCACATCGGGTGGCAGCTCCCAAGGGGGTTTCTGTGATCCAACCCGTCACAGTAGTCTCCAAATTAAATGGATCAAGATACTGTGCTTTTTAAGGTTGCTAAAAGATTTGCATTTTCTGCAGTAGCCACAGAAAAGGAGAGTGAATTTACCACTGTGATGTATTGACACTACTGCAGGTACTGTGGCAGGCAAATTAGCACGTCACCATAGCATCAGTGGTATATGCTCTGTACTTTCTACCTTTCAGGTTGGGGTGACTGTTATGATCTTCAAAGCCCTAATCAGACTGATACCCAGCTATCTGAGAGACCAGCTTTCCCTTTGTGTACCATTCCCACAGTGGTGGTCATGATCTACTGGACCATTCATGTCTTCAGGTCCCTGAGTTAAGCTCTCCAAGTCCAATAGCAAAGTATTTTCATGGGGGAGCTATGAATCAGGAAAGAACTTGTTCCCTCCAGGTGTCCAGGAGAACCTATGTATAAAGTCCATTTATTTAGTCAAAATTTGGTTGATTTATGAATTAATGTCACAGAAAGGAATAGTTGGGTATTTGTGGGGTTTTTTTTATAGTTAGGTTAATTTTTAGTTTTATTCTATTAACATTTAGAACTTTCTCATTACATTACTCTGAAAGGGTGAAAATTGGCCCTCTGCAGAGGACACCCACAAGAATAATCTTAACTCCGTTCCCTTCTCCACCACAGGACTGCATTGCTTATTAAAGTCCGAAAGTGCTGTAGCCTTGTAAATGACTGCAGAATAGGCCTTGTATCTTTAAGGCTTTTCCTTTGTGCACAGTCCACCCATTAATAGAAGTTGCATTTTAAAAATAGTGTTTATCTTTGAACTAAAAGTGTGTTTGCCATTTAGAAGGTGCAAAATATGTGGTCCAGTTTGAAAAATCAGTTAGGCATTTTTAAAAATGCACTGAAATCTTCAGTGAACGTGTGAACAAAAGAAAGGAATGGTGAAGTAGGGGTGTGAGGATAAGGAAGGTGCTGAGGGAAGACCATCCACTGCATGTCTGACTTTGAATTCACTAGTATTTTCAGCAGTTACTGTAGCCTGCAGAATTATGGTAAACTGGTTTTATCTTATTACCTTTTGGTTACAGGCCTGTGTATTCACTAGTAATGATATGTATATAGTATTTGAACTAAAAAGGGTAAGCAACGATAATAAAGGGCTGCCTTTGCATGGGCATCTGGATTGCTTAACAGAAATAAAAACGCAATTTACAGTACACTGGCAACATGCTCCATTGAAATCCCAGAATGGGAATAAAGTCTGGAAATCCCTGCCAACAATACAAAATACATAGCTGCTTCATTAAAAAAACAAAACAAAAACCCAAACCCTAAGACAGAAAGAAAAAAGTCTTGAGACTAGCCCTGTAGGATGCTCCCCTTTGTACTTCTGCATATTCTGAGGTATGATATATATTTCAATACTTTCTGTTACACCCACATAGTGCGTAAAGGTTGAGGTTATCAATTAACATACAATGTCTGGAGGCACTGCCAAACTATAGTCAATACATTGTTATTAATAAGAGGACCAATCTGCATGTGGTGCTTAGCAGCTATTGAGCACCCACAACTACAGTGACAACTATGGATGCTCAACAGTTGCTTGACATAGATCAGGATTTGACCTAAGAAGTTTTATTTTCTATTTAGCCATATTGGCATGGTAGGTTGTTTTTCATAGTAAGACAGGCTTTCATTCTTTTCCTAATTTCTACTTTTTGGCTAATGCTGTGAAAAGCTCTGTGCTAGAGATTTGCACTATGCTGAACAAGTCTTTTTAGGCTTGTGTGCTTTAGATTTGAGATTTTAATGTCCTTTACCCACTAGGCAGTGATAAAGGCCAAATCAAAGATTGTGCTGCTAACTGCTCTAAAGATGGGGGCTAACAAAGGAGCCAGCGCGTCACAGTAATTGCCAGGCTCTTATTCTGTACAGTTTTTTTTTGGTGGGGATATTGAGTGTGTGTTTATGTGTAATCCAAGGCTTCAGTATGACAGGGAGAGAGGAGAGAGGAGCTTCAAAAGAACTCTTTTAAGAACCCAGAAGAGCAAGGACTGTTGTGCCTATTTTATCTTTAAGCATCAGAAAGATTTTAATTAAGCTCTTCCTGGGTTCATGTGAGTCTGGTACAGCTTACCCACGAGGTGGGTTTTCTAAGCTCTTGAAACTCTTTTTTAATGATACCACTTCCAGAGAGATGTCTGAGGAGAATCACTGAAAACGAACTATATTGCATTATCTTATCATATAATGTAATGTTGATGTTATAACTGCATGATCATGGACTTACATGAAAAGTAAACATATGTGGTCTAGTTGTCTGTCCACAGGAAAGAGAGACAGAAACAACTAAATTTTAATTACAGCTCTGACACTGAACTCCCTCTGTTACCTTGAGAAAGTTACTTAATATCTTTTCAGCCGACCCATGATTATCTCCACTTTATTCTAGGAGTAAATTCCATGAACTTCAATGGGCTACACATGGAGTGAAGTGCTGTTCAATGTGAGTAAGGATGTGGATCTTTGTGTCTCAGTTTCTAATCTGTAAAATAGGGATAATAACACTTTACCTCACAGAGTTGAGGTGTTTAGCTACTTATGGTAATGAGGGCCATAGAAAAGCCTATTAATTATTGAATTAAATCAGATAATTGTACATAGAAGACTTGAAGACTGAAAGCACTAGATTGTATAAGTGCTAGGTATTATTGTTATTAAGTATGTATGTGTCTTCTTTAATGAAGCCAAATTGACAAAAAACTATGCTGGAAATGGGAGTCTCCTTTCAGTATCGAAAATAGCTCAGTATAACAACTGTAATTTAAAAAGACAAAAACCAAAATAATTATACTCTACAATATAAGAACTTATAGTACATTTTCTCTTTATGAAAACCTATCTATTCATTTCAATTACATTCTTACAAAGAATTTATATTGGTATATGGAGTAGGCAAGGAGCAGCAATTTTAGATCAAAATACCCAAGCTACTTTGAAGAAGTTGCATGACTTGTGAAATTATATTTAAATCAGGTTCTTTGAAATGACACACATATAGGTAAATAGATACATTTATCTATTTATTTTTTAATAAACCTCTGTTAAGGTTTCTTGAAATACTAGATTACTGTGTCAATGATTTACTTACAAGGATATTGTTAATATTTTCTTCTTAACACAATCATATTAAATTTTAATGACATGGATTGTAATATCTAACTGGTATCTAGAAGCTTGTGGATAGCCCAAAGGTTTTATACAAATTTATATGTATAAAGCTCTCACTGATATACTTTGCCAGTAGTTATTGTACCATGAGTAGTCAGCTTTGCAAATCCCTTCTCACAAAAGATTAAAAACATCCTCCTATTACATCTAGAGATTTCTTTTTGTTATTCAAAGGCATGAATATATTTAGAAAAATGTATATGATATTTAATGCCTTAAACCCGAAAGCTACCTTGATTCCTATTAAAAATTGGAATATTTAATGTTTTTTCTTCTTCTGTGGCTGTTTTTTGATATTGTGAAGAAGAACAAAAAAGATTTCTGAGAACATATAAAACAAAAAACTGTGTTTGAAGTATTATAATAAAACAACCTTCTTCTTTTAATGCTAAGTCCCTTTTTAATGAAGATCCTGTGGCAGCTCTTGAATGTATAACTAGTTTATATCATGGGATGAAGCTGTCTGTTCTGATGATTGACATGAGCCCACATTACAATGTGATTCTGAAAATTAGTCCATAGAGGTCCTTTTCAGGTACTTCTCAGACTGAGAGCTGCCCTCCAACTACAGTAGAGCCTTTTTAACCCCACTCATTGGTATTCTAATCTGGAAGTGCTGTCCTGCTTTTTAAATAACTCAGGCATTCAGGCTAGTACCCCCCTTGACACATTACTTAGCCAAAGGATTCAAATGAGATTCAAGAAACATGCAGTACAGCACAAAGGGATTGGAATATGCACAATTAATAATCACACAGTTAATTCATTTTTAATGCAAGGAGGTTTTCTGAAATTTCATATTCAAATTTGTAACACAAAGTAGTTGCTATCTATCCCCATTATGCTGCCAAAATATTAAAATGTGAGAAATTTCCTTAAATATTTTTCTTAGTTTGTGTGTTTTTAAAAAAACACAACAATAAAAATGTTTAAATAACACTAAGGTTATATGACAAACTGATCAAAGCCAAAAGATTGAAAGTTAAGGATGAGTAAAATCAACCTATTGTCGGTGGAGGAAGACACTGGACAGGAGTTAGAGGAAGGATGGCACGATAGCCTTAAATGCCATTGGGTTTGTACGAAACCAGAATATGTTTTAATCGGTTATTTGTGGGGTTTTTTAACCTCCTATTGTTGTTTTTGTGTCAGTTTGAGTGATAGATTGCTACCCTACTGATTGCAACAGGTCTTTCAAGTGATGATCTATATTTGTCTCAAACGAATGCTCACTGTATTAAAAATTGGAAAGTAGCATTACTAACATATTTTCTGAGCATGTAGTATGTATTGTTTTGGTATTCTGTGTATTACTTTGAGGGCTTGTATTCCTTTACAGTCAGTTTGGTATTTTAGACAAAATTAAATACAGGAAAATTGTAATGAATAAGTGGCAGCTCTGAATAAAGTCAGTGGGAGCTGTGGATCTTCTGAAAATCCAGCCATTGACTTTTATCCCAAAAGACATCATTGTTCTTAAGGGCCTTTGTATAAACACTTCAAATTTATAATGGTTGCCAGTCGGAAGTCAGGATTTACCAACCGTTACCACACAGGAGTATTAGAGATACCACAGCTGTCCTGTCTCCCCTCCACACATGCACAGGTTATTCATACCCTGGATGGGTGAAATTCACCCCGTGAAGAGAGTCCGCACAAAGTGTATGCAGTGTGTAAGAGTCACACAAATCCCATTTTGAACACTGACCATGGCACATAAGCTTTATGCTGTTCCTGTGCACGGGGCAAATTTCACCCCTAATGATTAGATTTGCAAAGATCTGTGTGAACAGATGAATATAAATGCTGCTTTTGCAACATGTACATGTGCCCATTTTTAAAAGAGAAGATATGAACCACTTTTTTACATACTTGGCAGAATTTGGCTTGTGGATAGGATACAAATCCCTTACTTTGACTACTAGACGAAATGTATCCAGAAACATGCAATAAAACTAGTAGTAGGAAATCGAATGCAGTGTATGTGAACCAAATAATTCAGACACAAAACAAGAAAATCTTAAAGCAAAAGGACTGGATCTTTTCAGTTAAATACATGAAACTTGTGTTATAAGTTAATATTAAAAATCTATTCTGAATCAGCAAAGCTACACACTGGCAAAGGAATTGCCATTTCTTGTATGCAGACAATATCAAACCAATGCAGGCAAGTTTTTGCAGACCTAGTATAGGAACCACTATGGAAAATAGAGTTAGATGAAGAACTAAGTAAATGGCAACGAGAAGCGTTCTGTTTTTAGCCTGTACTCTAGCCACTAGTGACCATACAGATATTGTGCCCACCAAGTGCCTGAATAATTCTCAACAGGAGAGGAAAAGAAGGGGTTTGTAGCTGTAAATTCTGGATTGGGGAGGGGATGTATACATGCATATATGTCCCCTATCCATAGGCCATGCCTCACAACGCCTATCCTTGGCTTCTAGCACTAGATGATCTGAATGGGTGTTGATGGGGGCAACATATGAATGGAAAGTCCTGTTCCCACTCTTGACCCTTCATTCTACCAGCCCATTTCTTTGAGATGACAAAAATGCCTCTACTGTAAATTAATGTTTGCTGTTCAATTGTTAACTTAGTCTTAACAATTCATTTGCTCTATAATTCACATGTAAGACTGTCACTGTGGACTGACTGGGTAGAAAGATCTTGGGTTATATTTATAAACAAAATCTGGCTGAATTCATGTTGGTCAGTTATTTGGATCGGTGTTGTAGCCATGTTGGTCCCAGGATATTAGAGAACAAGGTGGATGAGGTGTAATATCTTTTATTAGACCAACTTCTGCTGGTGAAACAGACAAGCTTTCAAGCTTTACAGAGCTCCGGAAGAAGAGCTCTGTGTAGCTCGAAAGCTCTGTTTCACTAACAGAACTTGGTCCAATAAAAGATATGTCACCCAGCTTAGCTCTCTAATTGGTCAGTTATGTAATACAGACATACAGAAACATGAGGGTTGTGTGGTGTTAACTGCTTTTATCTTTTTGGTGCTGTTGTAAATCAATATCTCTTGTTTTTAAAATGATATTGATGACTAGTTCATAATGTGGATCAAATCAAATGCTTTTGGACAGTGTGAGACAGTTAGCGCACATTCACAGAAGCGAGTTAGACCAAGGTGTTTTTGCTGTATAGTGCTATATGCACAAAGTGTCTCCAAACAGATGTTCACACAATGGCGTTAATATGGCTTTGAAGGAGTATCACAGCCAAGAGTGTCAATAATCCATGGATTAAGCCATCCCTAAACAGGATTTGACATATCCATAAAGTCTAAGCATTATGTCTTCTGTGTCTGTAACACATATGTGAGTCCATAAGTTTGCCCTGATATCACAGCATGTATTTGCCACCAAGCAGCAGTTGTATTTTATTGTTGCAATAGAAACAAATGTATGGAGAACAGAGCCTGATACACTGCTGGAGGGATATTTTGTTAATCCCTTCTTGTTTTGTGTTTCTCTTCATTGTAGGATCAGATTCTGTCCTTTGATGCCTGCACAGGATTCTTTTGATTTTAATGAGAGTGATGTATGCACGTAGTGCAGAATTAGGATAGTAGTTTTCAAAAATAGGTGGGGAGGGAGATAGGAACCCAAGGAAAATAACCACCCACTATGAAGTCATGTACAGTAACATTGACTTTGGGTAGCAGAATCAAAGCTCCAGGCCTGTGGCAGCAGAAAATCAGCCAAGAATGGGGGCACTATGTTGTGAGCCACTTGCTCCCCCTCCACTCTGCTGTGCAGCCTGAAAGTGGGCAGGACCATACCAAAAAGGGTCTAAGCTGGGTGACATATCTTTTATTGGACCAAGTTCTGTTGGTGAAACAGAGCTTTCGAGCTCTACTTTGACCCATGCCTTCCTCCAGGGTGAATCCTCTGTCTGTCTCTGCCCCCAAAGTTGAAATTCAGTACTTAACACCATAGTGAGAGCTTAGTTTTCAAATCTCAGTTCTAAGAGGGGATGAGGGAGTAGTGTAAGACAGAGCCTAGTAGAAAGGGGAACTTCTGGTTTCCTGTATTCATCCTAAAACTTTATATCATTGTCTTAAGTATGCACGCATAGAATTCTCACCGTTATCACTGTGAGCATGTGCCTGTGTAAAAGGTGTCACCCTAAAGGACCACACAGTCCACCAGAAGTTCCAGACTGGGATCTATCTTATTAAATATACTTAAAGAAACACTCAAATCTTGACATACCAACATAAGAAATAAGTAGATTTGTCTGGCTAGGCTGTAAATTTCTTTGCATTTATGGATTTAAGTTATATTTGTAATGTAAGTGTAACAAAGCTTTTCTGGTGTAAACATCAAGAAGGTAGTAAAGAAGCTGTAATATATAATGGAAACAAAATTGTTTTTGTTTTGCTGGAGTGGGGGTAAAGATATTGTTTTGTTTAAAATGGATAATATAGTGAGACGATGGAGTGGAAAGGTCAAGGAAATATAACAGTTCAGTATGTAATTCTTTCAGTTTCCATAGGTTGCTGTTGAGTACAGTTTTCCATGCGAAGCAGTTATTTCATCATTTTTCAGACGGCAGGGTACTGTAGGGTATTTCAGATCTTGGCACAACACCAGCTCTTCTTTTTCCTTTATACTGTTATAGAATAATCTGACTAGTTCTAAAACGTTGCCCCTCCGCAGGACCCAGAAGCTTAGCCTGAAGGAAATTCTCTCCTGTGGTGGCATCTGAGTGCCAGCCCTTCTATCCTGGCCCTTTCCCAGGCTTTGGCTGTTGATCTTGTCAGCCTAATTCTGATCTTGTTCAGAATTGTCCTCTTGATGTCATTTTCCACTGGCTGTGAGGAACTAATTCACTGTTACTTATTTGGCAATAAGGTCTTGAGCACATTTTGCCTGACAAGCATATGTATGATCAAAATGTCCTCCTCCCCCACCATGCTCATTTATGTTCACACTATAAATCTGCTTTCTGGCCTTAGAGCTGATCTCATCAGAAGTAAATCCAGACCATCACTTTAGACAGTTATATTGAGAGTGTAACCCTGGGTGTGTATTAGCCGCTTTCTTTTGTGAAGCAAGGTTTAAACGCTACATCAACAGATTTAAATAGACAGTTATTGAAATCAGCAAGATAGTTTTGAGCGAGAAATCCATAAATTTTCTGCAGAAAATATTTTGAATGTGAGACCATTTCCTTAGGTATGGGCTGCTGCTATGGGCAATATTTTCTAAGGAACTGATATATTGGTCTCAGCTTCTTTTATTTTTCTATGGCAGAGGTGGCCAATTGTTGGCCTTTGGACAAATTTTGGCAGGTGGAATGTTCTAGAATATGCCTTAATGGATTAAGAAGGGATGGGCAGTGTATGAACTGGACTCCCATTCTCTGGTTCTTTTTTAAACTGTGGCATTCCACAAAGGAGTCTGGGTAACCTGAATCTTGGTCTCCTATACTCCATTGAAGTACTCTGTTGTTATTAAACAGCAGGGTAATGGCATATAGTTTCTTCTTTTACTGAGGTGGATTTCTTGCAGTTGCAAATAATCTCCCTTTTCCATGATTATGAAGTTGTTAGGGCTTTAATCCCTAGGTATTCACATCCCTATTGCACTTCGGTGCCTTTGGTTAAGTAGAGACAGTAACTATCAGTCCCTCAGTGACTAAAATGCCAAACCACACACGACACTCTCTGTGCACTCCCTATTAAAATTTTACAGGTCAAAAATCCAAAACCCACTTAATAAAAATTTTTCTTCATCGTAAGTGACAAGAGAGAACAGGTCAATCCATGGAATAATGGTGCAGTAATTAGAACCTTTGTAGTTGATAAAGTGTGACTGTTAATCAATGTTTGGCTAATTAATCAATATTTTAATCATTAGACCTTTTAAATTTGTTTTAATGAGCATTTCCTCTAATTCCCTTGATTCTGTTGCTTCCAGTGCTTCTATTATCTCTATTAAATAGCAGAGCAAATGTTCATATGTTCAGAATATGCTGCAGTTTAAAATTTTTTGTTGTTGATTATTGCTGAGATACATGAACTGATCTACATGATATATGAACAGCTAACCATGAGCTGATTCAGATTCTTAAGCCAAAAGGTACTCCTGGGTCATACATCCTTTAAATATTTGTGTGTTTGAGGAAATGGACTTAGATGATTTTATGACCACCTTCTGTCTATTAATTTTTTGACATCCTATTTTTCTTATGTTAAGAAAACTATAGGAAAATTTGGGGTGAATTTAGTCCAAACAATGTTCATGTAAATTTTCTCTTCACGATTCCTCATGCTCTGAAAATCCTTCCTCTTTTCCCTCTATTCTCTGGGGATACCCAAGTACTTTACAGACTGGGTATACAGTGAGTGCTTCACCCATCATCACATAAACAGAACCGAGGGATTTTCTTCCCTTTCTCTATTGAAGTTTTAGCTTCCCTATTTGATGATTGCAATTCCCTGTCTTTTCCTACACAGTGTTTATGATGTACGGTAATCGCTGCAGTGGCTGTTTGATTAGTATCTGACATTTTAAATTTGGATCCTCTTGTAATTTATGGAATTTGACAGATATTTATACCTATCCTGCCCTTTTCAGGAAACGAAAGCAATGATATTGTTGACCAGAGAAGATTAAATTTAATGCTCCAGATAGTAGCAAGTATTAAAAGCCCACTACTCGTAGGAAGGCCTCTTCTACAAACCCAGCCTGGCTAGTGCAGCGATAGTAAACTGTCCTCACAGGCTTCTTGTGGCATGTCTTTGGCCACAGGGATCCTAGCAGAATGAGTGGGATCCCATGGAGAGGGCCTGGGCAGCGCACTGAGATGCTTTCCGCTGTTCACATAGGAATAGTATGTGCATCTGCCAGCTAGTGTGTGCTGCTGACCTCACATGTGGGCTCTCATAGCTGATGCTAGTTAGATGAGGGTGTCAGAAATCACGCCTCCAGTATATGTCTCTTGGAAATTATATAAATAACAATTGGCAAAAATTCTTGTATTCCCTAGTTCATTCAACTGCCATGGCAGGGTTATTTCCTACAGCATATTCTTGTTAATATAAATATTTATCATATGAAAAATGTCCTTTTTTTCTCATGTTGCTATTTATTCAGTCCTCTTGGTAGTTAGTGCCTGCCTCCAGTTACCTTAATCAAGCTTTTCCTGTTGTTCAGGTTTGGGGAGAGATTTCTGTAGTTTAGGACTGCAATTGTCAGTACACGTTCTACCCTTTCAAAGATATAGGTATTACTGAATTACCAGCTACTTAGATGCTTTTCTAGTCTCCTAAACTCTCGCTTTTATTCCTCCATCCGCTGTTTGTCGATCTTCCCCTCATCCTTGGCTAGGTGTCAGTGAGGGATTGGGAAATAACTTGTTCCAGACGTTTAGAAATCCATAGTTACAGAACTCAAGCTGATCCTCTGCTTTAGCTTAATCCAGAGGTTCTCTAAATCATGCCTTTTAAGAAAACTGATCCATTTGCTCTACAAAAAATTTAGTCTCCAACTCATTTTAAATGGTGTGGTGATTTAGTGGTTTTGTCTTCTACAGACCCACAAAGACATCAGAAGCTTTTAATAACATTATCACACTAACCCTTTGTTTATTTTTACCTAAAAGGTTTTATATTGAGTTGAATTTCTCAGTTATTAAAATAAATGTTTGTTCATGTCTTCTTAAGTAAATAAGAATGTCTCCAATATTTAGGGCTCAGTTTATAATTTATGATTTCTGTTCATGAAACACAGAGTTCCATTTTGGAATCCCTGGCTAGGATGAAGCATCTTCACTGTTTGTGAACTGCTTAGTTTTAATTAGTTTAGCCTTTCCATTTTAAGGGAATAAAAATGAATAACTCTGCAGTGTTTACTTGGATAAACTTCAAGTTCATCCAAGCAAAGCGAGGTCACATGCATTAGGACTATAGGACCGGATCCTTAATATGCTGATGGGATAAAAACTTGTTGCAAGTGGCAGTTCAGTGATCTGCAGAGAAGCATCCAAAAGAGAAACTTATAACTTTACTTTCTTGTTTGGTGTAGAGCATTGCATAGCTAGCTCCTAAAATTATTATGAGCAATCTCTGGACTATTCTTTCTTCTTGTTAATATTGTGGTATGGCCTGCTAATGTGGTACATATATGTTTGTACAAGAAGTGTGGTGATGGACTCTTTGGGCAAAATCCTGGGGCAGTCCTCACTGAAAATGCCAATCTGTCTGAGGGTGTCACCCAGAAACACAGCACAAATTTGGAAATACAGCTATAACATACAGATCTATAACTCATAATACAAAGGTGATACAAACATGTAAAAAAGATTATCATACTTGACAAATTATAACATTTTTGCAGATACCTCACATGGCATATCTGGTCAGATTCCTTGCAATTTTATTATATTAGTATCCACAATATCATAAAGTGTTGCACATATTCCATACAGCGTCCCACTTGGCCCCATTGAAATCAATGGTAAAACTCACATGGACCTCAGGGGGCCTGGTGTCACTGTCAAGTTGATATTGCCAAACACTTGTTTCCAGGGCCTTCATATAGATTCATCCTGTGTGTGTGTCAGCTTGAGCTGGCCTCTGGTGGAGAAAACCTGCCCAGTTGTGGCATGTGAAGATGCTTGAAATTTCCCCTCCGTGAGCCACTCAAGTGGGTAGGTCTAGCCAGGGAGGATGGCATGTCCAGAACAGCCATGAATTGTTTCCTTGCATCCCTGCCATAGCCTTTAAACAGTGAAGCTCCTATGGGGTGAATATTAAAGCTGTTCTCCCTGGTAAGACCAAAAGAGAGGACAGCAGTAGAAACACAAACTGCCTTATCCAAGGAGTGACTCTTCTTTGGGGCACTCTGTTTTTCACTGGTGCAGGTGCATTTTGTACTTCTCTTCACCTGGGGAGGAATCTAGTCCAATCCATGATGGCAGTAACCTTCTGTTCACTGGGATCTTCTTGTGCAAGGGTTTGACAATTTTCTTGCCATTAAAAGAAACCCTGTACTATCTATATACGAGATCCCATGGCTTCTACTCATAGTATGAAATCTG
The DNA here is from genome assembly GCF_013100865.1 of Trachemys scripta elegans. Classification (NCBI taxonomy): domain Eukaryota; kingdom Metazoa; phylum Chordata; order Testudines; family Emydidae; genus Trachemys; species Trachemys scripta. Next base: position 33,006,085 of record NC_048308.1, on the reverse strand, counting down.
TTTCACTGTATTTTTTAATACCACATGATTTCCCACCCTTGCATGGCATGCTAAATCAGTGAGTCTGAATTAGGGAGAGGGTGAGCTCTCTGAAGGAGACCACATATCGGACAGACAGCCTTAAAACTAAGACTGAAATAAAATGAAAATGTTTTCCAAGTGAAAAATTATTTTTATTAATAATGCTTATTTTCTTCATCTTGAGTTCACATAGGTTGCTAAGACACCATTAGTAAATTGTTATTTTTATGGGACTATTTCACTTAGGAAATTTCTTAATTCATTACATTTTATTAGATCAGCAGTAATGAACCAAAAACAATATCATTTATTTTTTATTACTACTGTAGGTTAAATCACAATGATTTATACAGGCAGATTGAAGCAATGACTATGTAATTACTCTGTTATTGTCAACTATATATTTTTCCTAAATAAGACATTTTAACCACATGTAAAGTTCATAAAGATGAATACTTCTAAGTGTAAAAGACCTGCATAACAGTACTGTAACGAAAACTGTCAATTTTCATTAAACAGTTTCATGTAGATGCACTTTAGCTAGTGCACATATGGCCATATTGTTATTTGGATTACTGTTCTAGTACTGGTTAGTACTTCTTGAAGGGGTGTCAGTAGGTATGGTCCCTATGTATCCTCCCTTGTCAATCTCCCAGTTTCCTATCCATACCATCCTCTCTGCTTTAGCAATGTCCCCAATGTTATCTCCCTATTTGTCAGCTTCTTACATGGTCACCGGCATGCTTCCTTCTGCATGGCCTCCTGTATGTGGTACGGTCTCCCTGTACTCATCCAAAAGGCTCCTACCCTCAATACATTTGAGTTTCAAATGCTTACTTCAGTTGTGATGCTCACAGTTATTTGAGTTGGCTTAGAAATACATTGCTTATTGTTGTTCCCCTCCTTTTATCTTTTTCTACTTGTTGGTCTGCTCTTGATTTGTAATTGCCTCTCTCCTTGAGTGTTTGGAAGCTGCCTAGCACATAGTGGGCACTAACATAAATAAACAAATAATAATAGTAGGATTATTATGATGTGTTCAGATAAATGAAAGGTTGGTTTCTGAGTGTCATTTGTCATGTCTCAAGTAGATACCTCTACTAACAATCTAACTCTGAAAAGGAATGGAATATCTCTTTTAGTGTCTAGGATGACTTTCCCTCCCTGTTTTCTGTCACCTCTGTTACAGCCTTCTCTACTTTGCTACCACCCTAAAAATCTCCCTCAGGCCTTCTTAGGCTTCCCTCAGACACCTTCTGTTCTCGAGTGAAACAGTACTATGACAGACTTTCAACATTCTGTCTCAATAATGGAGAAGTCTGGGGGAAGTCAGAGGGATATTTTTTGAGAAGCTTAGGATGGTAGAAAAGTAGGGAATACTGGGAAGGAGGTGTAGGAACACAGAAGATCAGAGAGGTTTGGAAAGGGCTAAGGAAAATTGCAAAGAGCATGGAGAACTTTAGAGGAGGCCAGAAGGAGTAGGGATCTTCTAAGATGAGATCCTAATTACTTAAAAGCTGAGCTCGTGGGAAGAGAGAGTCAGAGAGAGTTTTGTAGAGGTTAGGAAAAGAAAAACAAAAGACGGAGCAAACATAAATCAGAACAAAGACATATTTCCTGATTATTTCCAAAACCAAGAAAACAGTAATATCTCAAATGATTAGTTGTTCTACAACTTGATAGGGCAAGCCTTGTGCTCCACCTCCCCATAACTCTTTGTTCCCCCAGACTTTGAAGATGGATTATTAGATTAGGGAGTGTTGGTTTAGAGCCCTCTAAAAGAAATGCCAGTGCGGACCGGAATTGCCTCAAATCCCAATGCTCAACAGACGTGCACAGAAAAAAAGTCTCCCTGTTTTTTTGGGTAGCTCTGAGTCTAGGCTATAAAGTATCTCTCTGAAGAGAAGGTATTCAAAATTAAGCATATTATTCATGCACAGAAATTTCTTGACTGTCACTTCTGACCAAACAGGATGACAGGCACTATAGTCTCTCATTGGACATTCAGGGATCCTGGCTTTCTGCTCTCAAAGTTGATCCTACAGTTGATCTTGCACCACAATTACCCTGGAATGAAAGGTGTCCCCAAAAGATATTTTGGACGGAAAAAATGGAAGAGACTCTCTGTAGTTCCTTCCTTTCTATCTTGTATCCAGTTGGAGGCTTCATGCATTGGTAAAACAGCCTAATTCTCCATGCTAGAGGAGAGAGTAATGTCAGTGCCTGCGATAACATTTCACATGATGTCATTAAATTAACTGTGTCTGTTCTGAGCTCCTCACTTGTAGCTATTCGTGCAATCCAAGGGTTTAGTCAATTTTCTATCCAAATAAACCTCAGGACAAATGTGTTCATAGCATGCAAACTATTTGGCGATTCCCTGGACATTATACTCAAGACCAAAAATGATGATCTCCCCCCTACCCTTGCTGCATTCTATAAGTGTCCTTAGCAGGTTTCTAGGAAGAAGTCCTTTTGCTCAAATTGCTTCATCAGGAGATGCTTGGTTAAACATTGCAAGTTTAAGTCCCCCAGACAGCAGCATGTCCTTTTATAAACCTTTCCAGTTTCTTAGTTTTCCAAGTAAGCTGGATCTAGCTCCTTCTGATTTCTCTTTGCTCATCTCCCACTCTCCACAAACTTCTCAAATACCAGGCTAGAAATGATATAAATGAAAAATATGAATCCTGGAACCCTTTAATGTTTTCAAAAGATGAGGGAGAAAGGATATTATAATGAGTGAGTTCAGGATTCAGTAAGTCTAGAATATCCAAAAATACAAAAATATTTTCATTTGACACTTTCAATGACGTGGCACCACCTTCTTGCTGGTTTGCAGCAGTACGTTTAGCTGCTTGAGGAAATTGATGGTGTTAAAGAACATAGGACCTGGTTGTTATACCAGGCTGATGAGTGCCTGTAGGGTAAAGAATGTAACCATGGTTGCATATCTGGTCTACAGGAGTCTAACAAGTGACTAAAGATGGGAATTGAGAATTATGCTTATTTCTATGCCAATACCAGTATATTTTTCCTGCTCACAGCAATATTGGTATCTAAGCTCTAAGGCCCAATCCTACAAAATGCTGAGTGCCCTCAGTTCACTTTGGCTTCAGTCTGATCTGAGAGTGCTCAGCATTGCTCAAGAGATACTAAGCACCTTGCAGAATTGGAAGGTCCTAGGAAAGGTCTGAGTGTTTGTGAGTACTCAGTTTTCCTCTACAATGGCTTTAAGAGCAGTTCTAAAGACAGATAACACAATTCATGCAAGGTTCAAATGTAAATACCAGAGTTAAAATGTTCTCTAGAGGAGAGCAAGCAAATAATAATAATGCATGTATATAATACTTTTCTTGCAAATTCAGTGCTTTTCATTCCAGGATCATAAGGTGCTTTATAGACAATATGTAACTAAATCTCATAACACCCAGGTGAAGTAAGCACTGTAAGTAATGGAGACATGGAGAAGTTAAGTGACTTGCCTAAGTCTCCCAGCAAGTTTGTGGAAGATTAAAACTCAGATCTCCTGACTCCTAATTATGTGTCCTAAAATACAAAGAGGGTATTGTAAATAAATTATATTCAAAGGGTATTTTAGGTTTCAACTATTCTGAAGTTAGTAACAATTTTTAATGATGTGCTATGTATTTCAATGTGTCACTTCCACATGCCCCCTATATTGTTCATTGCACACCTATTGAAATAGGGATCCTTGTAATTTGGTGTTTTTGTTTTGAAATCAGTCAGTTTAAAATGGGCACTTTTTAAAATGGGCACAGATTAGATGGGAACTAAAAGAACAAAACACTCATCTAAATCTAATTATTAATTTGTGATTATATTCATTGTTCTGTCTGGTGACTGGCCAATCTAGTATCCAATATTGTTCTGCTAAATTTTTGGTGATTAGATACTTGTAGGTGACGAAAGAGATTGCTCATGAGAAAATCATTGGTGATCATTTTATGTGCTGAAGAAAAATGTTAGATTTTGTTTTATAAAAGAGAGATGTTACTAAGATTCTGTCTAAATTTTTCCTCCCAATCAATTTCACTCTCATTTTTCCTCAGCTTTGGGAAATTAGCCCTTTTGAAGCAGTGTGTCTGTGTCGGTATCTGTGTTTGTGTAAAATTGCTGATTGGCACTGTCCTCTCTTTGCCCAAATTGAATATAATCGGGTTGCAATCACTGGTCCCATGGCAACAACCAACCTCCAGCCCAGTGATTAATTCATCTTTATCTATCATAATGAGGTCCAGTATAGAATTATCCCCATGTTGGGTGCAAATACCTCCTGTGTTTAGAAACTCATCTATCATTTTTAGAAACTCTATTGATGTTTTGCTATTGTCTGCATGAGACGTCCAGCAGATGTCTCCCAGACTTAAGTCCCTCATGATAACAGATTTTTCTTTCCACACATTACAGATAGATATGTAAGGAATAATTCATCCTGTTCTCTGGTTTGATTTGGTACTTTGAAACAGACCCTTGTTCTGTGGCTCCAGAACTAGTCCTCAGGTGTGCTCTGGGGAGATAAGGGAGTCTGAGGTGGATGGACAGGCAGAAGAAAGTAGAAAATCTATTCTTTCAGCTGTCCCAGGGAGCAGGGAAGAAAGTCAGATCATGGGCCTGCTGTGATTTAACAGAGTTATTGAGTTCCTGAGGTGAAGGACATCATTCTACAAATACTAGACACAGAGCACACGCATCCCTACGCTCCCCCATATATGACAATGTGCACAGCAATCGCCAGACACCTTGGACCCATGGCCCCTCCATGCACTCTCCCTGGGACAATGGCAGGATTGTTCTTGATGACACGTTTCCAAGTATTTAGTCTAGTTGACTTCCAAGCGATGGGGGTTCCTCTCCCTCCTTAGTCCTTTGGCCTCCTAATCATCCCTGAGGCTCCCCTGAACCCCATCAGTAGCCTGCTGAGTTAACATTATTTAGTTCACATTATTTGATTGGTCAAGTACAGCTAGCATGCTTGGTGCTGCACAGGATATGAATCCAGACCTCACAGAAGGAACAGCTGTACTGTGCAGTGGTAGTGAAGCCTGTGCAGGACTGAAGGAACAGAGTTGCCTGCTCTGTCACACAGAGTGCATTGGCATATGTACTACAATAGCACATTAGCCTCCAATGCTGCGAGTCCATGTCTGACTCCTGGCCCCCTCTCTCCCTCTGCATCACTGAACCTCTGCTCTCTCCGTCCCACAGAGGCGTGGCCGTCCCCAGATGGCCAAACTGCATTGTCCCAAACAGGATCTCAGTTGGGATTTTCTGCCAACATCCATGGTCTCTCCACCCTCAACACCCCCTCCAGTTTTCTTTTTTTCAGATCCCACTGGATTTGCTGTGACTCCTAGCTCAGGATGGTTGATGAGGTTCATTAGCAAGCTCTAACTGCTTCTCCCAAAGCACTAATGAATGTGTTAACTAAATCCAGGCTTTATACTGATCCCTGTGGCCCTGCTAGATGCCTCCCCCAAGTGCATTTGCCTTCCCCCTTTGCCTCCAGCCCTGCACCCAGTGCTTATCCCCCTCAATCAGTTCTCTCATTAACTCTTCTCATGCACCAGCACCCGTAACAGAGGCTCTGCAGGTTAAGCTCTGCCTTCAGCAGCCTCTGTGCTACCTCCACTGCCCATAGGTGCTGGAACAAGAGTGCTGGGGGTGTTTCCGCACTCCCTGGCTTGAAGTGGTTTCCATTATATAGAGGGTTTATAGTTTGGTTCAATAGCTCTCAGCACCCCCACTATAAACATTGTTCCAGCACCCCTGCCACTGCCACACTGACCTCATGCAAGATCCCTGACTTCCAAAGGTTTGCATGGTGTAACTGACTGCACCATAGTAAACAATTCTGTTGTTGACATACCAGAAAGACTAGGCCCTGGTTGCTTCCCCTTAGCTGGGCAAGCCCTTTCCTTTCCGAGTTGTTAGTAGCCTTGGTATTCCTGTTTTACCGGCCTGAGGTCACCCTCCTTTCTGACTTATGCCTTTTTTCCTCTGAGGAGCAATAGGCTGTAGCCTGCCAACTTCCCTGGCTACAGCCAATGGTTGTGTGGGGGCACTCCGCCCTCTCTATACATCTGTCTGACGGACATGCCATATGTCTGACTGCTGTCCATGTACCATAGCCAGACCACACAGCTGCCCAAAGCATGCATGTGAGTGATGACAAAGAGTTAAACAGCAGACAATAAAAATGGCTGTGGTATAGTAATGTCCATAGCAGCTACGGAGACAAGGCTCCATGCTTTCATCATTGTGACCCATCACTCACCCCCTCAAATGGGAACAGAGATGGGACCCAGAAAATGATGCTAGTGAGGCCAAAGGTTTCACTCCTATTCAGGTGCCTAGGGTTCAGTTGGCCACCCCAGGGGGAAGCAGACACGTTAGTATTCTCAGACCACTGACATGAGGGGTAGAACCGAATGTGCCAGCCAAATTATTCTGATGAATTGGATAACTAGTCTGGAGTCAATAAGATGAAAATCAATTAAGACAAGTGAAAAGTACTGCATTCAGGAAGGAAAAAACAAATGCACAAATACAAAATGGGGAATAACTGGCTAGGCAATAGTACTGCAGGAAAGGATCTGGGATTTATAGTAGATCACAAATTGAATACTAGTCAATGATACAATGCTATTGTGAAAAAGGCAAATGTCATTCTGGGATGTGTTAACAGGAGTGTTGTATATAAACCAGGAGAGGTAATTATTCTGCTTTGCGCAGCACAGGTGAGTCCTCAGTGGGAGTATTGTGTCCAGTTTTGGGCACTGCACTTAAAGAAAGATGTGGACAAACCTGAAAAGAGTCCAGAGGACAGCAACAAAAATGATCAGATGATTAGAGAACATAATCTATCAGGAGAGGTTAAAAGAACTGAGCATTTAGTCTAGAGAAGAGAAGGCTGATGGGGGGACATAACAGTCTCCACACCACTTTCTCACTGAAAACGGAGTCAGTTAAAGAACTTCACAACTCACCATAGAATTAGCTGTAGTTACTTGAGAGACCATCTTTCCTCGTGTGACAGTGACCTTCCACAACAGCTACATTCTTCTGGAACCACAAAATTGTCAACTAATAAGAGGAGGCTTATGAGGACAGGAGACAGAGCTTTCGTAGCCACTGAACCCAGACTAGATAAAGATGTCACACAGACCTCACCACTTTCAGAATTAAATGTAAAACTCATTCCCTGGAATTTTTTACTTGGTAATTTCTTCCCACACCATGCTCACCCACCCTCTCATCCACCCCTATGCAGATTTAAAAAGCCTATATTCTACAGTCTGTGAAGGAAGAAAGATAATTTTTATTTCTGTTCTTAAAAGTCCTTGGGAGACATTCAGATGCTACAATGATGGACGCCCAGTACTTAGATAAACATAGTCACATAACAGATTCTCAGCCAGATCCTCAGCTGAGGAGCTGGTGCAATATTGTATGGAGACACACACTTGAGTATAGAAGTGTCACAGCTCACTGGGTGTTATTAGAAAAAACGTGTCTGTCCTGCTGGCATTGACTCTCAAGAAACAAGCTGCACTTAGCACCTTTGAGTTTTATAAACATCACACAGCAACCAACATGCTATCAAAGCTTCAGGAACAAATAAAAAGCAGTTTATCTCTCAAGGTCTTTCCCCCTGATTTTATTATAAGTGACAATGGAACCATTGTTACAAAAACAGCATAAGATCTAAGATCCACATATGTGCTATGTTTTGGATAGGTATTTTGCACATTGTCTGAGCCTGCTATTGTTGGATTTTCCTTAAAGAACTGCAATATTAAGTTTTATAGATCTGTGGCAGAGTCTCAGAACATTAATACTCACTTTTGTCCTGCAAAAGGCCTGCAACATTTTTCAGTCACCTACAGCTGGAGAAATGAACCAAGGCAAAAGTTTTAAAAAGGAAATGCCAGTTTTACAAAGCTTTTTGTTTCTCCCTTCCACATGTTCAGTCTAGATGAGTCCCAAGCGATGGGGGTTTCTCCCCCTCCTTAGTCCTTCGGCCTCCTGATCATCCCTGCAGCTCCCCTGAACCCCATCAATAGCCTGCTGAGTTAACATTATTTAGTTAGCATTATTTGATTGGTGAAGTAGAGCTAGCATGCTTAGTGCTGCACAGGATACTAATCCACACCTCACAGAAGGAACAGCTGTCCTGTGCAGTGGTAGTGAAGCCTGTGCAGGACTGATGGGACAGAGTTCCCTGCTCTGTTGCACAGAGTGCATTGGCATGTGCACTACAATAGCACAATAGCCTCCGATGCTGCTGCGAGTCCATGTCATTATAAATACAAATCAAGCTAAGTAACACAAGCAAAAAATTATAAATAAAAACTCATCCAGGAATCAAGCTAGCTTTTGGAAGCTAGGATCAGAGTCCTGCTTTCTCCCCACTTCTGTCTCTCCTGATGGCCTTTTCCTTTGTATAGTGGCGACTAGGTAGTGCCCCTGCACCATGTCATACCAATCGCTGTTTCTTTAATGGGCTTTATTCATATGGACATCGGCCATAGTTCTATGGTTTAGAAAGATTTGAGGTGTATTATTGTGCTATGGCAAATTGGTCAGAGTTTAGGTTGACTGGCTGGTATCCACACAATGTTCTGGAACTAACATTGCTTATTGAAAGAAATTATTACCTTTTGAAGGAAAGTTGATCATGTTCTGTTCTGACACCAGTTATGAGGACTATAGGAGCAGTTCTGTGGACAGCCACTAGATGGGTCACACAATTATTTCTGTAATCCACTCTGGGACTTCTGAGGTTCTGAACTTTGACATCTGGGGAAGAAATGTCTGAACACACAGGTTTCCAATTTTATATATTTTATTAACTAAACTAAATAACCAAGCAAAATGCATAAAATAAAATAAACCAAATAAAAGAAAGTGGGTTAATATAAAATCATCAAATTAAACTAATTATCAGGTTCATTAGACCATATCAAATAAACCAACAATTCTTTATAAACTTTATCTAATAATTTGGGAATACAGCAGTCTGGTTTAGCTATCAGCCCCACAAATAACAGTGCATTATCAATTACATTGCCAATGAAAACATATATTCTAGCCAAATGGTTGATGCTGCAATGGTCAAATTGAAGCCAATTTTGAGACTACAGCTCTGATGCCAAGTAAGGTTAAGGTTGGGCACATACCAAATTATTGCTTGTTAGTCAACAGCTCTCCCCTCAACCCCTCTGAGCACAAAGTTGCTTAAAACATTGCTATACAATTCAAGATAACCAGGGCCGGCGCTTCCATTTAGGCGACCTAGGCGGTCGCCTAGAGCACCAGGATTTGGGGGGCGGCAATTCTGCGGCGGGGGGTCCTTCCATGCTCCGGGTCTTCGGTGGCAATACTGCGGCGGGGGGTTCCTTCCGCGCCACGGGACCCGCCGCCGAAGTGCCCCGAAGACCGGGAGCGCAGAAGGACCCCCCGCCGCAGAATTGCCGCCCAAGAATGGGAGCGCGGAAGGACCCCGCCTAGGCTGGCAAAAACCCTGGCACCGCTCCTGAAGATAACATAGTTTTGTTAAATTTGTTGTTTAAATTTTAAAATGTAACTGACAATAACAATTTCTTAGAATTTAAGTTTAAACCCCCACTCCAGAAAATGTGTGTGATTGTTTAGACAGTGATGTTATTAATGGAAGGCTATTTTAAGTACTTGAGGAACTATTTTATAGACAGTTTTCAATAATTCTGTGAAAACAACGGGGAGTCCGGTGACACCTTAAAGACTAACAGATTTATTTGGGCATAAGCTTTCGTGGGTATAAAAGCCACTTCTTCAGATGCATGGAGTGAAAATTACAAATACAAGCATAAATATACTGGCACATGAAGAGAAGGGAGTTACCTTACAAGTAGAGAACCAGTGATGACAAGGCCAATTCAATCAGGGTGGAAGTGGTCCACTCCCAATAATTGAGGAGATGTCAATACCAAGAGAGGGAAAAATTGCTTTTGTAGTGAGCCAGCCACTCCCAGTCCCTATTCAAGCCCAAATTAATGGTGGTAAGTTTGGAAATGAATTGTAGCTCTGCAGTTTCTCTTTGAAGTCTGTTTTTGAAGATTTTTTGTTGCAGGATGGCTACTTTTAAATCTGTTATTGAATTTCCAGGGAGATTGAAGTGTTCTCCTACTGGCTTTTGAATGTTGCCATTCCTGATGTCTGATTTATGTCCATTTATTCTTTTACGTAGAGACTGTCTGGTTTGGCCAATGTACATGGTAGAGGGGCATTGCTAGCACATGATGGCATATATCACATTAGTAGATGTGCAGGTGAATGAGCCCCTGATGGTGTGGCTGATGTGGTTGGGTTGTATGATGGTGTCGCTAGAGTAGATATGGGGACAGAGTAGGCAACGGGGTTTGTTACAGGGATTGGTTCCTGAGTTAGTGTTTCTGTGGTGTGGTGTGTAGTTGCTGATGAGTATTTGCATCAGGTTGGGGAGCTGTCTGTAAATGAGGACTGGCCTGCCTCCCAGAGTCTGTGAGGGTGAGGGATAGTTTTCTAGGATAGGTTGTAGATCATTGATGATGTGCTGGAGAGATTTTAGCTGGGGGCTGTATGTGATGGCCAGTGGTGTTCTGTTATTTTCTTTGTTGGGCCTGTCCTGTAGTAGGTGACTTCTGAGTACCCATCTCACTCTGTCAATCTGTTTCCTCACTTCTCCAGGTGCGTATTGTAGTTTTAAGAATTATTGATAAAGATCTTGTAGGTGTTTGTCTCTGTCTAAGGGATTGAAGCAAATATGGTTGTATCTTAGGGCTTGGCTGTAGACAGTGGATCGTGTGATGTGTCCTGTATGGAAGCTGGAGACACGTAGGTAAGAATAGCAGTCATTAGGTTTCTGGTATAGGGTGGTGGTTGTTTCCATCACTTATTTGCACTGTAGTGCCCAGGAAGTGGATCTCGTGTGTGGACTGGTCCAGGCTGAGGTTGATGGTGGGGTGGAAATTGTTGAAATCCAGGTGGAATTCTTCAAGGTCCTCCTTCCTGTGGATCCATATGATGATGTCATCAATATAGCGCAAGTAGAGGAGGGGCACTAGGGGACAAGAGATGAGAAAGTGTTGTTCTAAGTCAGCCATAAAAATGTTGGCATACTGTGGGGGGATTCAGGTGCCCATAGCAGTGCCGCTGACTTGAAGGTATAAGTTGCCCCCAAATCTGAAATTGTTGTGGGTGAGGACAAAGTCACAAAGCTCAGCCACTAGGTGTGCTGTGGCCTCATCAGGGATATTTTCTTGATAGCTTGTAGTCCATCCTCAGGTGAAATATTGGTGTAAAGAGCTTCTACATCCATGGTGACCAGGATGAAGTTTTCAGGAAGATCACCAATACATTGTAGTTTCCTCGGGAAGTCGGTGGTGTCTCAAAGATAAGTAGGAGTGCTGGTAGCGTAGGGTCTGAGGAGAGAGTCCAAATAGCCAGATAATCCTGCTGTAAGAGTGCCAATGCCTACGATGATGGGGCGTCCAGGATTTCCAGTTTATGGATCTTGGGTAGTAGATCCATCCCCTGGTCGGCGCTCTAGGGGTGTGTCTGTGTAGATTTGTTCCTGTGCTATAGCAGGGAGTTTGTTGAGCAGATGGTGTAGTTTCTTTTGGTACTCCTCAGTGGGATCGGAGGATAGTGGCCTGCAGAATGTGGTGTTGGAGAGTTGCCTGGCAGCCTCCTGTTCATAATCTGACATGTTCATGATGACTACAGCACCTCCATAGTCAGCCCCTTTGATTATAATGGCAGAGTTGTTTCTGAGGCTGTGGATGATGTGTTCTGTATGGTTGAGGTTATGGGGCAAGTGATGCTGTTTGTTCACAATTTCAGCCTGTGCATGTCTGCGGAAGCACTCTATGTAGAAGTCAAGTCTGTCATTTCGACCATCAGGAGGAGTCCACGCAGAATTCTTCTTCTTGTAGTGTTGGTAGGAGGGTTCCTGTGGGTCAGTGTGCTGTTCAGTGATGTGTTGAAAATATTCCTTGAGTCGGAGACGGCAAAAGTAGGCTTCCAGATCACCGCAGAACTGTATCATGTGCGTGGGGGTGAGGGGCAGAAAGAGAGTCCCCGAGATAGGACAGACTCTTCTGCTGGGCTATGGTTGGATAGATTAATAATATTGTTGGGTGAGTTAAGGGTTCCACTGTTGTAGCCCCCTGTGGCATGTAGAAGTTTAGATTGTTTATTGTGCGTTGTAAATGGCTTGTCTCGTTTTTGTAAAGTCCAGCCACATGGACGTTTGTGTAGAAGGTTGGTTTTGTATGAGAGTCTCCAGTTTTGAGAGCTCATTCTTGATCTTCTCCTATTTGCTGCACAGGATGCTGATCCGGTGGTTCCTCAGTTTCTTTGAGAGTTTGTGGCACAATCTCTCACCCAATAATTCGGTAGGTTATATCCACACACACTCCTGCAGGTGCACATGCTCATTATCAACCATCTGCTGGGATTTTTTTTTTTTAAAAAGCAAGAATGCTAAGGTAGAGGATTCCCTGTAGGCTTATGGGATTACCTGAATAAGTGCAGTCTATGGGGAAAATTTAGTCAGTAGGTCCGTCTTTGTGAAAGGGATGTGTGAGAACAGAGCCTGGACAACTAGTTTTATCTCCTCAAAGACTATGACTCATATCTTCATCATCATCACTGTGGTTATTTTCCTTCCTTGAGGGAGGCTGCTGCCTGTTTTCATCATCCCTGCTGTACTCACAAGTGAAAATCCAGCTGTCCTTCTAAAACAAATTAAGAAAAAATTCAGGGCTTTGGAGCTGTGCTCCGGCTCCGCTCCAGCTCCAGGCAAAAACCTGCAGCGCCACTGCTCTGGAGCTGCTCCGCGCTCCAGCTCTGGGCTCCGCTCCAAAGCCCTGAAAAAATTCCTTTCTGTCAATGCTTTACTACTTGAGCATGCTGATAAAATGTCACGAGATTGCACCTTGTTCTGAAGAATTCCCCACATTCAGTAACAATTATGGGAAATTTCCCGTTGAGACAAACACATGAAATAAAAAAAAATCCTCTTTCTATTTTTTTTCAGTTTTTCCACAAATGTCACAAAGACTAGAATCTGTTCTCCTCTCAAACTGTAGGTTCTTTTTCCTTCAAAAGTTCTTGTGGGTAAGACCTTAAAGATGTCTGACGTTTTCTCTTGCTGTGCCAACTGTTGAAAAGCAGTCTGGTCTTGTAAGCATGCCAGTACAAGTGAAAGAGTGCTATAGTGTTAGTCCCATCGGACCTCACAGCAAAGGGAATGGAAAACTCATCCCCAAGACTCAACTACTTTTCAGCATTACACTGTATGCTCTATTTACATTATTCTACATCAGATAATGTGCAACTGTGTGGAATTTTATACATCTAAGTACTTGAAATGGTTCCACTATATCCTAAACTTTTGATGCAGATATACTGAAGTCATATTGCTTAGGTGTGACCATACTTCACTTTACTGGAAGTAATAAATATCTTGTTAATCAGTGGTAAATCTCTTTATGATATGGCAGAGCCACACTATTATGACAAATGGCCTTAAACAAGTTCAACTCCATTATTATGGAAAAGGTTACATTGTTCTACAATTATCTTTTTAATCAATCTCACAGGATAATCATTCTGCCTAAAAATCTGTTTCTCAATACCAATTTCATTATCTAGGTGATTCTCATCACTAATCATTAGAGAGTAATTCACTATATTCTTAACAACTCCTGTTTTAACTTTAAATGGGTAATTAGACTCAATATACAGGATATTACCTACACGATAATCTTTATAATACATTCTCCTTCCCAACTGTCAGGCCTTCTTTCCACTAATAAATGTAAAAAAAGCTTTTCTTATTAACGTCCCTTTCCACAGTAAATCATATATTCAAATGGTCATCACTAATGAAAAAGAGAACAAAAGTTTTTTCTCCACTATTCCATTAAACAGAGCAGTTCCTTCCAGAGATTTCACAAAATGGTGTTGAGAAACAATGGGCACAAATGGAACCTCATGGCTATTCAGGAGAACTACCTAAAAAGGACTCCAGCAAAACTGAAATAAATAGTATTGAGGCAAAAAGTCATTAGTTGCACTGTAACGCTCATTATAAAAGCAAGAAAGTGTTGTAAGGAAGTGGAAAGTGGTGAGGGAATCTTGCTTTGAACAGTCAGGTGAGTTAGCTAAAAATGTCTGGTGTTTGGTTACAAGAAGTGACTGGAAGCCAGGACTCTAAAGTTCTATTGTTGGCTCTGTCATTGACTCTTTGCGTGGACTTGGACATATTAATCAACTTCCTTAACCTCATTTTACACATCTGTAAAACTGGTATAATATTTAGCTAATCATAGGCTTATGAGCCTTTAAATAATGTTATAAAGATCATCAGATGAATGGAGCTATTCAAGTACAAACTATTATTTTTTTAACACCACCATTATACTCGTGCATTCAATACTGTGGTCTCTATTGTACTCACTCCAACCAGAACTTTCTAGTTTAATTGTACAGGGCACCTCATCATGTGTCACCAAGTGGCCTAGCAAGGAATTGCAAGTTTGCATTTATCTATTAAAAATTCAGGTCAGGAACCTGAGAAGATGGAATTTTTCTGAGTTGAAAGAATGCAGATTAAAATTTACAAATAGACCTAGGAAAAGAATTACCCACGGGGCATTCTTTATCCATGTCATCTTACCGTTGGTGCTTCACTGCTCCAAAGGATAACCGGAAAGACTGAGATCACTGTTTGGCCATATTGCTTAATTACAAAGTATAACATACCTTGAAAACTATTTCTTCAACATACAAGTTCAGCTCTATCCAGGACCTGTGTAACTCTGACCCTGACAAAGTTCCTGTTGTCAGGGAAAACTGTCTTTGGAGATGATTGCCTCTTGACACTTTGCCTGCTACTTTGGTGGGTAGATTTATGTATGGTATATTTTCATGGAACGTTTAACCCTGAATCTTTATGTGAGTCTGGCACAAAGCATATACCTTTCACTTAGAAAATTCTTGGCAATCCCTTTCCTCCTAAACCAAAGATTATTTAAAAATGGAAGAGAGTTAATTTTATTGTGGCTTCTCATATTCTGGAAAAAATATTTCTACCAATTATAAAAACTGAAACATAAGTCTAATGGATCCACAATGTTCAAGGGTTAATTTTCTTATCCACTTGAAATAATTCTATTAAGTTAGAGAAACTTTTTTTGCATTTTTGATATCACGGCAATGAGATACAGTATAGGAATATGAAACAAAAACACATCGGAAAGCTTACATCCAATAAATCATATAAATATGATCAGCATCATTTCTGATACCTTGCTTCCCATGAGATTAAACGTACAGTATTTAGCTTCATTTAAAACAAGACTCTGACCAGTTGCTGCCAACAAACAATGGTTTGTGGGGAGAGAAAAAAACTCTGTCACAATGACTTATACAAGCTTAAGCAGCAGACTTCCTAAACCAAGACTTATCACTTCAGGGTTATTTCCATGTGACCTGTGGAGGATGCCCATGAATAGCTGGAGAAGACATGTAGTTTTCTCTGCTGTAGGGCTGAGCTGCTCAGTGGAAGACTAGAAGGCAGTCCTGAGTGTTGTGAAGTAATCATTAAGTTACAGGCTTGTCATTTCTTGTACATTCACTCAGAACTAATGCACATCACTTTTTCCAATTATAATCATTCCACCATTTAACAAGCACAAAAGGCCTTAGATTCCAATTTGCCACTGATGCTTCACTCTCACTTGCTTATGTCTTGGCATTTAGGTCTGGCTAGGTTGTGCACAGCTCCAATAATGGGGTGTATTCACCCTTCGTACAGCAAACTTACAAATGATGAAGCCAAGAACAGCCGGTCTCACAATATAAGAGCAGACAATTTCCACTGCTATGGTAATTTTTCTATTTGTACTTTTTCCCTTCAATTGTTGTAAATAGATTTTATTCCTTGGCGAGCTTATTGCCAAAGCCAAATAGAGAGCACACAATGAGAGAGTGTATATAGTTTGCTGCACACTTCCTTCCTGGCTAAATCAAAGTTCCTTTAGAATGTGTTTCTCAATTCATTTAGCTTCTCAAATCTCTCCACCATGAAAAAACAAAATACCAAACCACAGTTGCTGAACTCTCTAGTCTTTAATCTTAGTTAGGTTGTCACTAATGACAAGAAATGGGAACGTGGTATAAACTAGATAGTAGCCAAGAATTAAAGTGTAGCACAGCATTTAAAATAACAGCATCTGATTTCGCACTGAATAGCGCCTTCCTTTGTCAAAGTACTTTGGGCTTGACTATGCTTATCTCTGTGTGAGTACTCAGTTGGGAAAGGATTCAAGGAGCTTCTCACTTCCTGTGCAGGGACCAGGCACAATCCTATCTTTACTCTCCCCCGGGCTCAGTGCAGACAATTTCTGTACTCTTCAAATGGGCCAGGAGGGCCGTGTTTAGAGGCCAGCTTTCTTAACACCAACCATCTGACTTGGACTAGCATAGGTATTAGAGGGGCAGCACATGCTCTCTCAGGGTTTTTGGAGGCAGGCACAATACCTCCATCAGTCCACAGCTCCTCCTTAGTCCCCTTGCCCCCCTCCAGTCCTGGGCAGTGACTTACAGCCACAATTTTGTTCCTTTATCAGAAGGAATCACTTCACCCATTAGCAAAGAGCGGACATCATATAGTGAAGAGGACTAAAGTACTCAAGTAAAAGCGAGAGAAAATTGAGGCAGACAGAAAGTAGTCATTCCAGCCTAAATTTTCAAAACCAACTTTTGGGGATCCAAATTTGACAGACTTAGGGCCTGTTTAGTTGAAGTCATGTGGAAGTAGAAGCTCAATACCTCTGAGAATCACTGTTTCTCAAGTTGAGCATCCAAACTCAGTGGACACGTTTGAAAAATTAGGTCCCAAACTGGAATCTGGCAAATTAACTGGGTCTAATAAGCCTGCTCTTGTCAGGACTACAGACGGCTCTTTAGTTGTCACAGGCGATCAAGACCAGCTTCTGACAACAATGAAAACTATTAGGCTATGGAACAATCTCCTGAGGACAGTGATGAAAGATCCATCAAATGAGATGCTTAACTAGACTGAAGAGTGCATCAATTCATGTATGGTAGGGAATTGGTAGTGCAGTGCTTGGGTTCACAGACTAGACTACCCAACAGATGTATTCTATCTCTAATTTCTGTGATCCTAAAACTTTGTGCAGAATCCCTAGCTACATTTGAGGCGCACACAGCATAGGTTAGGAAGGGGCACAAAAGTTGCCTAAAATGTATGTGCACTCTTTTTATCCTGGACCTGAAGGCTGCTCTAGTTTATGCTGCTGCCAAGGGCTCCAAGGTACCAAAATGGCAGCTGTGGATGAACAGGGAAGCCCCAGCTACACCCATAATGCTCCAGCCATACCTTGTTTTGTGGCTGCAAGAATGGAGGTGGCATCAGAGCTAGAACAGTTGATCTGCACCACAGAATGATGCCTACAGTGGGTTAATTCTTCCAGGACTGGCCACACTGGCTCTTAAGCCCGATTTCACTGGCATGGAGTGCAAAGCAGTTGCACTGCACCCTTTTGATTCCTGATCTCAATCAAATCATAGTACTTTTGGCAGTACTAACCTAACACCATACTGGGTGCATTGGGGCATTGGTTTAATACTGACTCGGAGGGTAGAACACCTCCCATTGAATCCACAATGCAGTTTCCTGCAGCATCTTGGAAATTAATGAAGGCCTCCACGAAAGTACTGGCACAAGTTATCTCTGATTAGCTTCCATGATCTGACCAAAATCACAGTCCATGGTGTTATCTGAAGACATTAAAAGAAATATTTATCTCCAGAGCTTTTCCAGATTAATCATTTTTGAACAGATAACAGAGAAGCACCATAGTTGAGCATGGGATGATGAGCAAGGAAACTCCTTAGTTTTAATCCAGATATGTCACTGATGCACCATGTGAAAAGTCACTTAACATTTCTCTGCTTACATTTCCTTGTGTAAAATGGGGAAAATAATATTTACTTACCTATTGTATTTTGAGAATAATTTAATGTTTTAAGTGCTCTGAATATAAAGCAATAGATCCATGCTGATCATCATTACTACATATCTACTATTGTGGCAATAATGTGGTAATGTGAAGTCCGGTTTTGGATGTTGCCATACGCTTCTAGATGCTTCAGAGGATTGTTATTTGGTTTTGTATAACAGCTAGTAAAAGAACATCCAGAATTGTTATAGTCAATACTAAAATAAAGCTTGAGAAGGAATATAAAATTTCATGCTTTAGGTCTCAAACCAATTTATAACTGGTATTATAGCTCGGTATTAGGAGGAGATTTCTCTGAGGGACAGATTATCCCACATCTGCCTAAAGCAGTGTTTCTTGTATCTTCCTATGAGGCAACTGGTACTGGCCACTGTTGGAGACAGGTCTAGGTCTGAACCAATATGCCAATTCCTGTGTTCCTGTGTATTTTTCCATCATTTGTTTGGGTCCGAGGAGCATGGTGATGAGTGAAACTGAATAAAGATGGTCAGGTTTCAGGAGTGACTCAGTTTGGTGGAACACCAGGGGCTGAGGAATGCAACACAGAGCCAGGCTGCAATACCACACTCAGCATGCTTAATAAAAGTCTCTTTTTGACAGTTCTGCCTGCTTGTTGAATAACTTCTTGCTAAGGAACACTAGGGCTCATGAGCCAAAAAGCTTCAAATGAATAAATTTGGGGTTATTTCTGGTTTCTGAGCCTTTAGGGTACACTCAAGTCACATTTTCCAGCTTTTCTCTGCAACCCTGATGGCTCAAAACTTATTTAAAAAAAAAAAAGATAAAAGCTTGGATTTGTATGCATGGACTTGATTCCAGCAGCTGTGGTTTTAAACCACCCCCCCTCCCAAAACTTCTGAGCAAACGGGATAAAACCATGATAGTTGGCACTACTGATGATGTAGCAAAGCTGTCAGAACAGTTCTAAATATGGGTTTTTATTACTTAATAACTTTTGCTCCCTCTACTGGCATGGATGACAGTTGGTTCGTCATGTTCACAATGCACTAACAATGCCAAGTGGTGTTGGGTGAAGTGGCAAATAATTTTTACAATAGATCTTTAACATCTGAAAAATATTTCCTATCATATTTTAAAAAAAGACCTTAAACTACTGGACAATGTCCTTTTAAACAAGTAGTGCGTGTGGTGGTGGCGGGGGAGGAGAGTGTGGTGGTGTTATACCACCCCAAATGAGAATGTATTGATCCCCCTCAGAAAAGCATTTATATAATATTAAGAAAAATATAGTAAATCAAAATTCTAAGAAACTAATTAGAGAAAAAAGAGTGGGGGTGCTTGAAATTGGAATGTGACACAGACAGCTATGACAACTTTCTCTCTCTACCACATTTTTATGTAACCAGTGTGCAATTGAATCAAGTCTCTTGAGTCAATGATGTCAGTATTTTTCTTTGCCAGACATATAAAGATAATATATGCTTCAAAACATCTCTTGTGTGCTTCAGAATCATTTAATATCTCTCAGATTTACCGGTATTTAAATTCTGGCTCCAACATTTCCTGTCATTGTTTGCTTTTATAGCACCAAGCAAGCACCCTATTGGGATGATCTATACCATTCACAAACTTTTCTCTAGGACTGAATTTTAGAACATAATTGAATTGTTATCCATATTGTATTTTCCTTCCACTATTGCAAGAAATACCTGTCCATCTCTGTGGATAACAAATGATGGAGATGCAAACTCTATAATGGAATTTCACATGTACCTCACACACTATGAAAGACCAGAATGCTCACGGTAATATGGGATTGCTTCACATGCAGTGCTGCATGCTCACCTAAGTTTTGCCCACAGTACACGGCTACATTAGTGTGAAATTCTTCTTTCTGAATTGCCCATACAGTCTCTTTGAATCCAAGCTGTGATTCAAGCTCAGACAATCTGAGGCTATACTGTAGCAATAGCAAGTCTCAGCCCTAGAGTTTTTTTCTTGTGAAAAGAGCAGTAGAAGCCCTGTATTTAGTTAACAGGCTAGAGAGCTATTAAGCACAGGCATATCTATGCTTTTTTCCATGTCTAACCTTAACCTTTCCATCCTCCACTTTATTGTGCAGTTTAGTATATTAGAGATTTTTTTTATGCAGTATTACCAATGTATGTAATTGTCTCTCTAAGGAGAATTCCTATTGTGTAGATTTTGCTTTTATATAGCAACTTGTAATCCAGAAGACACCAATGTGTTTTATAAAGCTACTTAAAAAAAATTTCAACGGAGCAGTTTTCCACTGGAAAATGCTAATTCAACAAAATCAAAATGTTTCATGGGAACATATTGATGTTTTTGAAATTTTAGATGGGAAATTATCAACATGTTTCATTTTGGTTTATGTTATATGATGATTTATGGTATAATACATGTCAAAACATAAATTATAACATAAAATTGAAGCAATAAAACAAAATTAAATAAACATTTTGAATTTATAGAAATGAAACATTTCAACCTTCTTGTGATAAGGTTGTTGTGATGTTTCCAAAACAAAATATATCAGCATATTCATTTTGTGGTAAATTTCAAAAATGTGACTTTTTGTTCTGATCTGGGATGAAAAGAAATTTCAAAATGTTGGAATTTCCTGCAAAATGTAAATCTGTTTCCTGACCAGCTCTACTGGGGGGGGTGTATGTGTGTGTCTGTCTGTCTGTCTGTTTCGCACGCATGCACACAGAGACACACACACAGGAAAATCCTGGATTATTCATATTAGCGACTGGGAAACCTTTTGTAAAATTCAGTAATTTACAAGTTAGTCAGGAAGTAAACAAATGATGCAATACTTTTTTGTTTTTAATTTTCAGTGGTATTTACTTTTAATTATTTATTCTAAAACTTCATTATATACCAATGAGTAGTTTATTTATATAAATAATGAAATCTTAATTGTTTGACAGTAGCATCTTCTTGTGGTATTTTTTTTGCTGGAAGTGGAGATACCACTAATTTTTTATGGAGTGTATAAAACACACAGTTTGGCAACATGCACATTTTTGAGGGTTTGCTGACATGCATATTGCAGAAGTGTTTAGTAACAGATTTGTTTACTTGTGTGCTTTTATTAATGATTGTGCAGTCACATTTGATTATTTTAAAGCTCCATTTAAATTTTTAAAAAGAAAACTGAATTCCTCTTAAAAGATTTTTATGGGTGAGAAGCAAAGTATGAGAACAAGAGAAAAATCAGTGAAGATAACCAGTGAAGATTTAATGCAAAAAAGCCCCTTCTGTTGTTATTTATTTTTAATACTGTAGCACCTAAGTGACCTAGTCATGGACAAGGATCTATTATGTTAGCAGCTGTAGAAATATCAAGCCCTTTGAAAAATGGATATCTCAGAAATTAAGGCTGCTCCCATAGGGTCTGATCCAACTCCCACTTAAGTCAATGGAAAAAATCCCACTGACTTTAATGGGAGCTGGATTTGGCCTATAAACAGTACATTGGCCATGATGCACATCATGTATATTTTTGGATAAACAATAATACATCCATATTTACATAAGAAAACAGGACTAGAATAGCCAGTTGATCAAGGCTAACTTCCTATTCTTGGGAAAAGAGCCACAGGATATTTAATTACCTCAAGGGGTCAGAAGCTTGGGTTTACATCTCATCTGACATAGGGGTAGGGATTTACATAGGGGTAGGGATAGCTCAGTGGTTTGAGCATTGGCCTGCTAAACCCAGGGTTGTGAGTTCAATCCTTGAGGGGGCCACTTAGGGAACTGGGGTTAAAATCTGTTTGGGGATTGGTCCTACTTTGAGCAGGGGGTTGGACTAAATGACCTCCTGAGGTCCCTTCCAACCCTGATCGTCTATGATTCTATGACAGTTAACACCTCTAAGCAGCAGAGTATTGGTTCAATACTGACTCAGAGGGGAAAAGTGCCATATACTGAATCGCTCACATCACTTTCTGGAGCACAAGGGTTTTTCTTTGGAGGTGTCCCAGGTGTGACCCAGCTTTGCCTGTGAGATCCCAGGTGGCATGGCTGTATGCAACACAAAATAGTTTATATGTTACTATAGTCTTAAATGATACTCTGACATCTGCTAAAAAATAATGATGAAGATAAAGTGCCACTGTTAACCTTCACTCAAAACTGAAATATTAGTCTGGTAAACCTTGGAAGAAATCATATGTTTTCTGGCTCCAGCAATGTAGCAGGAGTCAGAATTCCCAAAGCTAATGATTAAAGCACCATAACATCACATCTTGACCAAAACCATTAACAAACTGTTCCATTGTTGGTAACATGTATTCTTGTACATTTTCCAAACAAGAGCTCCAATCCTGCTAACGCTTATGCAACAGAAGTGGGTGTTTGCAGAACCAGGGCCTAAATGTGTTCAGATAATTTTTGGATCAGTTTCCAATCCGAATATTTCACGATTCATCCATTACTAGAAACAATTAAGCAGAATTAACAATTCATGCAGTATCATACATAACATACAGAATTCTAACTTCTTATTTACAGTGTGTGGGGGGTTTTGTCATATTTTTTCTAGTTTAATTTTTCAGTCTACTTCATCACATTAATCACAGGAATGTTAGTTAATCTCCAGGAGAAAAGGAGCCTGGTTCATTTTCCACAACTTTTTAGCCTTCTCGTAGTACCAATGTTGGGCCAAATTCTTCACTCACTTGCTCCTCTGGAACTTCTTAATTTAAATGGAATTTTCCCAGGTGGAACTGAAAGCAGAATGTGTCACACACTGTTTTAATTGATTAAAATGCCTCTGTCTTTCATAAATCTAAGCTGGTCCCATCTGAATATACAGGCTATGAGTCTCATTTGGTTAAATTAAGAACTGACTGAAATTTTCCATTGCCTTGTACCCAAACAAATCCTTTGTTTTCATTTTGTTTTTTTGTTTTAAGGTTCAGGAATGTTCAGTTAACTTCTCCCCCAGATTTTTCACCTTTTGATTGTGCAATCTGGTCCTCTGCTGCTATTGCTCCATTCATGGGCTTTCTAGTAATGATGAATATTGTTGCGAATCCGAAAATACTGTACAACTTGTCTCACTTTGCATTCTGGGAGATCACAACTGGGGAAGCTGTGTTTCTTCCTGCTAGAATGTATTGTGGGTGAGATACAGAAAGCATGGAGCCTCTCCCCAGAGAATGCTGTGGTAGTGAAGAAGACACAAACACTCTGGGGCTGCCCCAAAATAATGTTGCTGCTGCCACCAGAGGTGAGGGGGAAGCCTTCCCACAACAAAGATGGGGTGGCCTGGGGTGCTGAAGAGGTTTGTATTATTTTGTCAACCTACTGGATGCTTAGCCAAACCTCCAAGCCCTCTGAGCTCTCCTCATCACTTGCCTTGTTGAGATGCCACTTTCTTGGATTAATGTTGTATGGATGTATTAACACAAATTTCCGTTTTTATATGGGCTGATATTAGCATTGCTAGCAATGTGTTAAGCACAAATGTCTAGCATATAAACCTTTTTAAATTGCAGCACTGACTGCAGATTCTTAAACAAAAGAAGCAGGTAGTTAGCATTCGCTTCCAATGCAGTTTCCCTAACACTGGCCCCTAAATTGACAGAAGAAAGCCATCTTTGCTGCTCCTTTACTTCCTATTATTTCCCCCCTAACTCTCTACCTGACGTCTATAAATCATAGAATCACGGGTTTCATTTCAGAGGGTTGTGTTACTGGGCTTGGAGAGATAGAGAGCAAATGAGCACTCCTTCACAACCTTTAATAGGGATCCCAAATATAGTGCTTTTATTTACTAAAAAAGAATTTCAGATTCCCCTTCTAAAGCCTACAGTCTCTTTTCAAATGTAAACATGCAGCTCCCATTGACTTCCTTTGGGAACTGTGAGTGTTTGTGTAGGGGTTAAAGTTGGCCCTTGTTTTGTTGCAAAATGTTTTTCAAGTTGTCATCCTTAATGACTTTTTTTTAAAGAAAATATTTTCAAGGAAAGAAGCCAAGGTCAAACAGGTGCCTCTGCATCCACTGTAAAATAATGCCCCAAGACCTGCCAGTAGCAATTTCCTAGTAATTAGAACAACTGGATAGAAGCTGAACTTGAAAACAGAAGCTCATGAACTTCTCAACTAGTTTTCTATTAGGTGAGCAAACTGATAAAGGAGAACTGACTCTCGTCTCAAAAGCTGCTCAGGTCTTGTGCTTAACTGAAATGTAGGGATCTGGAATATAAGCTCTTTAAAGCTGTAATTGAACCATGAGAGACTTGCTGTGATAAAGCCAGTCTGGATACCCTTACACAGGTGAGTAGTCCTGTTGCCTACACCAGTAGAAAATGAGAAAGGAGAAATTTTTGGGGGTATTCACACTTTGCACAGTTTATTCCTGAAAACATCAGGGTCTTGCCAGAGAATTAGCTGTAATATGGAAGACAGTTGTCAATGCAATTTTATTCTATCTAAGATGATCTTGATTAACATAGTATCTGAGCTTCTTACAAACTTTTAATGTACTCTACCACACAGGGGTGTTGTAAGGATAAAAAAGTGCTAGTACCCCTATTTTGCAGATGGGAAACTGAGGCCCAGAGTCCCAAGGTCTCATAGGAAGTCTGTGGCAGAGCAGGAACTTGAATTAGGGTGCTCCAAATCCCAGGCTAGCATTCAGGCCACTGCACCATCCTTCTTTTCAAAATAGCTCCTTTTCTAGTAGCTCATCATCCATGTCTTTAGGTTGGTTGAATAAATATTGAGAAACAAAATAACTGCTGTTAAAGTTTTATTCTTTCAAAAAGACATTGAAATGTTCGTATTACAGACATGCCAAAAAGTGAAAATAAGACAACCTGCTTTTTCTTGCCCCAATAATCAAAAAGATTGCTTCTTTACTATAATCTCAAGGGAAGCTTTTTTGACAGTGTCTGCAACTTGGTGGAATCTAGTGCAATTCAAAGCCAAAAATTTGCTTTTCACAAGTGTTTTTATAAACCCAAGGGATAAAAGTTGTCTTCCGCAGGGATGGTTGAACAATATCCAGAAAGGGGTGAACTCCAGCAGAAGCAAGAAAATAACTCTAGTCCTCCTGCTCAGTTTGGTGGTGAATTTTTAAGAAGGGCTTCCTGGAGCCCCCTTCTAGTACTTCACTGACTTTGTTTTAGCTGTGTGATTCTACACGCTTCCCAATCAAATGTCCTTATTTTACCTTAGCACAAAACTCTAGAGAAGTGGGAACTTTTCCCCCCAAAAAACTCATTACTTGAAGGAGAATACCAGGTAGAGAAAACAATCCCCACATCCCATAAATTCCTTTATGGCTAAATATATATTGTGTATTGCCACCTAAGATTCAGTCAGTCAGCAAGATAACTCTGTTAGATGCTCAATGAACTAAATCAGAGGTTCAGTAGTCTCAGAATATGGTAGTAAAAATCTAATAGGCATTTAGAGGCAGATTTTCAAATATTAGCCTCCATTTCTGCAAGTGCAATTTTGCACCTACAATTATTAGACCCTGCAATAATTTTCACCTAGGTATTCAAGTCGCTGATTTGTAGGCACAATGTGAACCCTCAAAAATTGAGACCTGGTTATTACCAGGCTGAAAATTTGCCCCTTATTCCCCTGTCCTACAACTAATCTCTGCTCTTAGCCTACAGAGTAGTTTGATAGCACTGCTACACAATCACGGCTCATTTCTGAGTTAGCAACTCCAACTAATAAAAGAAGCAGAGTTCTATAATCTGTACTGATATGTAACTGGACACCATTATTACTATCTGGTTACCCATTCCCATCATTGTCATTGCAGGCAGGGAAAGGACTGCTTAACAGTATGTTCATTCCGGCTGAACCTTCAATAATTCAATGAGTTTTGCAAAATAAATAAGTAAATAAAATAAGTTGGTTTTTTTTTTTTTTTAGTGTCCCAAAATGACTAGGAAAACAGTGGTGGCATTGGAAACCAAAAAGTACACTTGGATTAAGTTGGAACACTCTACACAAATCTGGAAGGATTGTTTCCTTCTCGGAAAACTAATGGGAAGACTTGAGAAATACTAAAATTGTGACCAATAATAACGATATGCTACTGTCTGTGCTCCTTTTAAATCCATCACAAATCATGTTCCTTGGATTGAGAACTCCTAATTGTTGGTATTCTGTTATCACGTCTCTACACATAGACCTACCAATTTTCTTGTAGATGCTGCTTTTATCAGAATTTTAGCCGATGAACAGCTGCATAGTCTATTTTAACATTTAAGAGTAAAGGTGGTAAGCACATCTAAAAGCCAGATGAACTTGAGTGTTTCATTGAATTTTCTGGTTAAAATTCAATAAACAGAGGTTCCTTCTCTGAGTCCCTAATCCCATTGAATTCAATAGGATTTCTCACAGGCTTCAAGTTAAGAACCTGTTTCAGCGCTTTGCAGGACTGGGGCATCATGGAAAAGGTATCTTTTGTCTAAGTTAATACTACTGTATTTCTTCAGAGATAGAATACACCAGAATTCCAGGTAATCAGAATGAATGAAAAGGCTCAAGTAGAATTAGAAATGGTACACGACTTTGGTGAAAATTTGAAACAAACCTGAATGTGTTTTGAGCTATAAGAAATTTTGAGGGTTGTTTTTTTTTTTGTTTGTTTTTTAACTTTAACTGTCTCTGCAAGTGCTTGCCTCATGTGGAACTAGAAAAGAAACACCAAAATACTGCAATGACTATTGTTCCTAATAAGATTTTTCGCCTAGTTGAATTCAGGAAAAACTGGAAAACTCACCAGAAAGTATAGTCTTACAAAATTTTCAGACACTTGCAGACAACAGAGCTCTGGGTAAGTTTTGAATAGTTATCCAAAGTTTTGGATGTTTATCTGATCCAAATAAATCACCTGATCCCAAACCCATTCAAGTCAATGGGAAATTTTCCATTGACTTCAATGGGCTCTGGATCAGGTCCTCAATCACTGAACTGTGTGTGTTTTTCCGTTTTTCCGCTCACTAATGCTAACTGACCACTTTACAGGACGGACATTTTCCTGCCCACAGACATATACATTTCATGCCTTAAGAAACAGACATACTTTTGTAAAGCAGCTTTGTATAAGATTAGGTGATACTACACTAGCTGTGTCACATGGTCAAATGTGGCCTTTACATCTCTTGGTGCAATATAATGTTTGTGCTATGATACCAGTTTAAAGATGCTACTTTCACTGTAGGTAACTCCATATTTTATCGCTACCTATGACAAGAATCTGGCAGCAAATTTTTGGTCACTGGTACATGATTTTGTTTCCTAACAAACTGTGCTTGTGTGCTGTACTATACCTTAACGCGTTTAAATAAGATCCTGACATCTATGTCATTGTGCTCTTTGCATCTGCACTACAAATTTTTTTCTTAATTTAAACGTACTATTTTTCATCAAATGACAGGCATACATTATGGCTCTCCATTTTAACTAAGGCACTAAAGGCTATTTCAATTTGACTACAGTAGTTTTCTGCCAAATGGCTACTCTAAGTTATATTGTGCACATTACCCACCAGAAAGCACAGAGTTGATGAGAGTGCACTGTCAACTGCACTGCACATCGATATGGAGGTTATTTGATTTGAAATTGGATTCTCGCCTTCCTTGATCTGTTGTATAAATGGAGAAGCATGTGTTGAGGAAATTCTCACAAAGTTTATGAGGAATGCAATGTACTTACTTTTTTTTCTTGGAGTTTGCCTTCTGCTTTGTTAGACTTCAGTTCCGGGTCTAATATCTGTGCTAAATATTCAGAGATAAAATACAAGATTTTAAAATGGAAAGAAAACTCACTAAAAATTATTCAAAGCATGAATTTCTTCTCTGATATTAGTTGGGTGCAGGTTGCACACTTTTGTAGCAGGGTGCCTTTTTGACCCTTCTTTAAACATTTAAGACTAAGTTCAGAAGTTCACAGAATATGATGAGATATGTTTCTTAAGTACAGAGCCGTCAAAAAAATCTTCTAAATATATAATATTCTCAAAGAGATATGTCAGTCATTGTCAAGATGAAAGTAGTTTAAATGCTAAGTTCCTAGTAAACTATGTCCCTATTTTAGGGCCCTGTTCACAAAGCAATGGTTAACTGTATGTGTGGTGCGTGCTTAAAAAAAAAAAAAAAAAATTACACAATTTCATTATCAGATTGAACTGTAGATATTGTGATTCAGAGGGGGGAAAAAACTTGCTGTGAAAGTTACATGCATATCACCAGCATGTGGATGGCCCTAAGGGCAGCACACAGAACTTCACAGAAAACATATTAAATGGGCATGAGGGAAACATCCTTTTGGCCCACATAAAAGGGCCTTTGTGTAGATCTCATGAGCACAAGATCTTATTTTCAAATGGATAAAGATGTTCAGCTTCTTCAGAATCAAAGGGAGATTGGCAACACTTTTCACTAAATGGCATAATCATTATAAAAGTGTTTGGCATTCATCATACAACATTCATTACTGTGAAGGGTTTTGGCATCCAGGAGGATATAACATGTGATCCCATAAGAATCCCATTGTAATTTAGCATTAATTGATGTCGACTCTTATAAAGTGCTTCTAGAAAGTTAAAAGAAAGTGGGATGAAGAAGGAAAACACAGTGTCCTGACAAGTTCTTTGCAGTTTGACCATGTGATGGATTCAAAGACAACTGTAAAGAGATTAGCTCAAGGATCTATGAATTTTGGCAAAGAATGGGGTGCACTATGTGGGCAGGGGGAAAGTCTTGAAAAACTTGGCAACTGGGGTCAAACTATATAATTCATAGAACATTTATAAAGTTCTTATGTGAGTTATTGTATTGGTGTTCAGAACCCACCTTTTGACAATGAGCTGAAATTCAGCATTTGGAAAGCATTCTTTAAAAAAGGGATGTTTTGAACTGTTTCAAGAAGTATGATCTGAATCTGAAATATTGTGTTCATTTCTGAGGATCAGAATTAATGTCCCTATAAGAGCAAAGCACCTATTTAGAGACTTATTTAAGAGTAAGTAGAGGTTGTAGTTGAATAAATAATAGGATTTGAGGGGGTGGGGGTTGTTTACATATGTCAGTTTCTATTACTGTTATGTTACTATATAGAAATAAACTCATTGTAAAATTTCTGTTTTTGAAGAGAATCAGAAAATACTTTGAATAATATTTTTACACACACATATTTTCCACATGCCTATGACTCTAGCAATCTCAGTGTCTATTGTGTTTCTGTATTAAAATGCATTCGTTACCTCTGTTAGAAACAGAAGGAATTACACTTCAATTTTATCTAAGATGTTTCCCTGCTGTGCATTATTTTGCTGTGCTGGCTGGATTTTTTTTTTTTTTTGTATGCTACATAAAATTGCAACATTGAAGTTAGCTTCCATATTAATGAGATGGAAATTACTTTTGAGCAGGGAAGCCTGTTAAAACTTTTCTTGTAATGATGATAAAATAAAAAATAAGCAACTGATCACTTGAGGTACTTAACGTGGTTTGTTAACTACTGAGTATGTTTCACTGTTGAACTATGTTTTCCATTAGTTTTGCACATTTTTGTTTGAAATGTTCTCCTTTTCTGTTTAGTAGCACTTTTAACCT
This sequence comes from Trachemys scripta elegans, assembly GCF_013100865.1. Taxonomy (NCBI): domain Eukaryota; kingdom Metazoa; phylum Chordata; order Testudines; family Emydidae; genus Trachemys; species Trachemys scripta. Next base: position 32,976,381 of record NC_048308.1, on the reverse strand, counting down.
CACATGTGCCTTAGTTGGCATTGGTAGCACCACCAAATGCATTTCTACCAAAGTAGTCTGTATCCTATTATCATTTTATTTGTATTACAATATTACCTAGAGTTTTAAGGAGGGAACAGGAGGAGGAGAATGAGTTAGCTTTGTGGTAATTTATGGGGCAAACCTCTCATGCTTTATCTGTCTGTCATCTTCTTATGTCTTTTGGTGCCCATCTACACGATGGTCAAATCCATGTCAGTGGTCCTGGTTACAAAACAGTTGTCCCCTAACACAGTTGTCCCCTAACACAGTTACATTATGGTTCAAATTTGTAGGGACGATGTTTTTTTAAATTAAGCTGAAGCCTAAGACTTAAATGGAGAAGACATCTCAGGCTCTCGCTATTGACTGCTGTCCCCAAATCACCTGTACTTCCAAACCACTCTCTCCACTCGTGCCTTCCTTTTTTGATTATTCTGTATTCTCTGATCTCAACAGTGTAGAGGTGACTTCTTTTACTGGTTTGTTTTCTGGTGGAAGACAAGAAAGAGGGGGAAAGATTTTGATTGTATTTAGTCACATCACTGACTTTTTCAGGTTCACAAGTCACAACATTGACACCAGTGCAGTTTTTGGTTAGCTGGGCAACAACCCAGATTTGCAAGTGGTGCAACAGAAGTAGTGGCAGTTGCAGCAAAATGCCGCCTCTAATTGAGCTGGGGATGCAGTTCTAGAACCTGCAGAGTCTATGGTCTTTGTATCAGAAGCTATGACCATTATTTCCCTTCTTGTATCTTGCCTCTTTTATTACTGTAACATGTATTCTATGGAGTGGGAGCTATTTGATACAGGAGTTGAAACTATAGTGCACTATAATACACACAAAAAAGTGAGACCAATTACAATGACAAAGTTGCATTTGTACTAATAGATACAGTTGCTTGTGGTATGACGTAGTTAAATGAAATAATCCTTTCTCAGACAATGCAGCTGGAGGTATGTCATGTGCTGCCGAGAGTCCTTGTTGACTGCACAGATACATCTAGGCATCACACTTATTTCCATAACAAAGTCTCCAAACAACCCCTTTCTAATAAATGCATATTTAATAATAAAATAATTGTTAATAAAAATGTTGATGTGATAGGATTCTGTGACTTTAATTCCACTGCACCTTGGCACTGTAATGAAATGAAATCCCTTCCATTATAGGATTATGCCGTTGACTAATAGACACCCTGTTTTTTCCCTATGGACAAATGTTGCTGGAAAAACACAAGGCCTCAAGACAATGTATTGGCTGGTTTGTAAAGTAAATGCATTGCTGTCTGCCTTCTGCTGGTTGGAATATAACCTGTGATTATTTGTGATTATTTGCCCAATTCTGCAGTTTGCTATATAGACAGAAGCCCTAATATTACTGACTTTGGATCTAAACACCTGCAAACTTAGAAGTTAGATTCCAGAGCTGAATTTTATCATTTGGACCCATCTCTACTCAACGGTTCCAAAAACCTGTGAACATGGAATGAGTTTGAGTTTCATGTGTTCTTAGTCTTGCTGCAAGCATTTTGCACAGCTTCACAGATGACTCACTGTGGGAGGATATTGCATAATAGTGTATTTGAATATCTAGCTGCCTCTTGTTTTGAGAGTTTTACGTACTGAATTTAAAATTTAGCATTCCTCAGAGAAAGGTGGGTAATAAGTGTAAATCTTGAAAAAAGATAGCTCATGAGCCTCCTAGAGAGTTAGATTATTTTAGATTTGAACAATATTTGTTTTGTCCTAAGTGCTTAATAAAACTGAGTCTTGCCTTCTGTTTTACAAAGTTATACAAACTCATTTATATAGAAAGAGCTTAATTTAAGTCAGTAGAGAAACCTGTAATAGGCACTTAAATGTGCTACAATATTTCTTAGATTTTCCTCTCTTTAACTAGCCTCATTCTTTGGTGAAACAATAGTCTCTCCAGATATGAGCATGTTTTTCATCCTAAAACTATCATGCAAACAGAAGGGAGCTCAAGTGAGCATAGAAAGAGCTGACTCCTTGGGTTAATAGACCAAATTTTGCAATGACTTACCCATTGTGCAGCCCTATTGAAGTCAGTTGAGTTCAGATTTACACCCCTGTATCCAAGAATAGAATTTGGTCTCATCTTTTCTCTGGTGAACAAATCTCCTGTTTTATTATGTACTATGCTGATCTTAAATTGTATATAATTTCTTCAAAACTTTAGATGTATCTAAACAGATATACACACACAGACATTGATGGAGGAAAAGAGTTAGAGCCCATGCCTGGGCTCTGATTGAAATAAAACTTACATTAACTTCAGTGCCAAAGGAGTTTTGCTTGGGTTGATGTTAGTGTTTAAGATCAGACTTCTGAAGGTAACAATGTCACCATAATATCTGTTGAAAGAATCTGCAGAGAACCCAAAATAAATATGGTCTAGTCTTACCCTGCCACACACCTTGCTTGAGTCTCTTTTCACTGTGTTGACTGTCTTTGTAAAGAGTCAGTGGATTTATCTTTCCTTTTTCTTTTCTTTTTTTCTTTTAACACTGCTGTAACAGTTCATGTTTTCAAACTAGTTTTAAAGAAGACATTTCATTGGTACAATTGCAATTTTTAACAACAACCGCTAAACTCTTTGCAGCAGATCTCCACTGGGGTAGAACTAAAATCTGGAAGTAATCAGCAGCCACTGAACATCAGAAATTCTTCAAAAAACATTTAAACACAGCTGGAGTCTGCTAGTAGTTGGGATAGGATGCAGGTACCTAATCCCTTGAGGTTAGTTGCCATCCCCCATCTTCCCTTGTCTTATATGTGGAACTAAAAAGCCCCAGGGTGTTGATGGTTGTAAAGAAACTGCGGCATCTGACACCTGCTGGGAGCAATAAATAAAGAACTATGCCTGCCATTGTCAGTTTGTGCCTTCCTTGCTTATTGCTGCAGCTGAATTCTTTTATTTTGTGCTGGGTTTAGAAAGGAGAGAGGAGTGCTAACTGTTTAGCCATGTAAACACATCTGATAAGTAACAGAAATCACTGCTGAAAAGCCAGCAGTTTTTGACACGCATGCTTGACCTGTAATACAAGCAAGTCTGGTTAAGAAGTAAACAAAATTGCACCCTTCACTTCAAAGAATTATTGTTGTAATTATTCTAGAAGCAAAAGTACCCAGTGAGGTTCTTTGGAATCTGCCTAGATCACTTTGTCCTGTTTTCTTTTTGTTGCTAGTTTCCTAATTGTAGCTAGTTAGTCTGGATGATCTGTGTGGGTTGGGTTACATAATTAATTTGTATTCTTTGCAAGTACAAACCAATTGAATTAGCAAGATCCTCCATGCTGTTTTAAAGTGAACCAGTGCTAATAGCAAAAAGAACAATACATACGCACAAAACACCTACATTATACAAGCTTGCCTCTCATCTGTGATATGTCGGAACAATATTATATAAATGGTCTGATTCAGAAACTAGTGGCAGTGCAAAGTATGGACTGGGTGAGAAAATAGCAAGATTCGTCCCCTATTCCCCAGCTTAGTCCCCTGCTCCCTAGGGGAACCGTGCTATTGGTCTGAGGTGGTGAGGGAAGGCAGTGGACTGATTTCCAGCAACCTCTAGTGGTCCAGATTAATAGTATTATCTACCTCAGTGGTTCTCAAACTTTTGTACTGGTGACACAGCAAGCCTCTGATTGTGACTCCCTTATAAATTAAAAACATGTTTTTATATATTTAACACTATTATAAATGCTGGAGGCAAAGCGGGGTTTGGGGTGGAGGCTGACAGCTCGCGACCCCCCACGTAATAACCTCGCGACCCCCTGACGGGTCACAACCACCAGTTTGAGAACCCCTGATCTACCCTGTCCAGGAGAGGGCAGGTTACTGTGACACAGTTACTTTGAAGAGGGGAAGCAAAGGGGAGAAATAAAGGTCTTTGGGGGGGAATCCCCCGATAGAAGTAAAATAAAATTACAGAAATGTATAAAAAGAACAATATCTAGTCAAACAGATGTGCCAGGGTTAGGTGCCTAAGAATGAGCTTCACAAAAGCCCACAAGCTGAGTGAGGAGTTTCCTAAATTAGCCAGTAGGAAATATCAAGAGGAGGGGTGTAGCCCAAGCGCTGCCCACAAAAGACAGTTAAGTGCCTAACTCATGGCCAGAGGAAGGTGCCTCCCTCCACTTGGGGTTCATGGCTGTGAAACCTCTCCTGGAGTCAGGTACTTTAGCCAGGTCAGCCCTTTTTTGTGAAACAAAAAACAAGGAGCACTTGCTGGTGTCTTCCCCTTCCCCGTACCTAACTGCTCAGTGGTTAGAGCACTCATCCAGGATGTGGGGAGAAAGGCTCCTACCCCTCACTTAGTCTGATTCAGAGTAAGAGCTTGAACCAGGTCTCCCACCTCCCTGCTGAGGGCCCTGACCTTCCTGGTCTACGGAATATTCTAGGGTGGGTCTCTCAATCGCCCTTGTTGGAGCTGTTCCAGGGTGTGTAAAATATTTAACTATTCATTGGGACTCTCACACCTTGGTTGAGAGCTCATTCCTCTGAGTTATTGGGTATATTTGGGGCATCAACATCTCCTGGGCTGTGTTTTATGCAGAGCCCAATATGGTAAAGAATGCCCACCAAATAGGTGAAGGAAGGCCTAGTTTGCGGATCCCTCTTAGGGCTAGTCTACACTACCCGCCCGGATTGGCGGGTAGAAATTGATCTCTTGGGGATCAATTTATCGCATCTCATCTAGACGGAAAAATTGATCCCCAAATCGACGTGCTTACTCCCACCCCGTCAGGAGGAGTAAACGCCATCGACGGGGGAGCCGCAGTGGTCAATTTGCCGCCGTCCTCACAGTGGGGTAAGTCGAATAGCATACGCTGAATTCAGCTACGCTACTCGCGTAGTTGAATTTGCGTATCTTAAATCCCCTCCCCCCCTTAGTGTAGACCTAGCCTAAGACTTAGGCACTGAGCAGCTTAGCAGCATCAGGATTTAGGTGGCTTGTGCATGCCTGCCAAGCAGAAATTTAGGGGACTCAGCCAAGCAGAAACTTAGGTGCCTTGGGAATTTGGGTGACTACAGGTTGAGGTTGCAGTTATGCAGCTAAATCCCTTTGTGGATCTAGCTCTCAGATATTACTTTACTGGGGTCTTATATAACTTGATGGCTAGGTTGATTGATTGGGAGAAAATGGTATTGAGTTTGTCCAGGCTTTTGGGACACAGTAGCAGGGTTGCATGTCTAATTTTTCAGTGAAACTCAAAATTTGCTGTATAATTTTAGTATGAATAATTTGTAGACTATTTGGTAAATGTCACTGGATTATTTTCCTCCACAAATCTGAAGAAATCCAGTGCATCATTACATTTGAATCACAAACTCCAAGGTCTGCTGAAAAATAATAACAGAAACTTTTATTTGAACTTTTTTTAAAACTCAAGATGATTTGGATTGATTAATGTCGCAGGTTTCTGTGAATGTTTGTGTTGATCCTTGTTATATCCATGTCACTGTTTTCACATTCCTATCCGTATGAACAGCAAAATCTGTGAATGTATTTTAACTGTGCTGTATTGCATCATGGTAGGCAAGGGCAGCCAGGAAGATTAAACCTGTTTCACTACTCACCAATATCTAGCCAGACTCACAGCTCATTATGTTAAAAAATAATTTAAAATCACTTACATGTTTAAAATAGTCCACAGAAGTGATTCTAAGATGGAATTATCTGGCTTTAAAAGTGTGAATATGATTGTTTTATTATTTACATTTCAGTGGCTGAAACTATTTTCTGTTCCTTACTTCATGGTATTTGCTTAAGGTAATTATACCAACTGAGAACAGTGGCAGATTGAAATTAAATGTTTGGTTTAAATATTTTGTCAGCAAACATGCAGCAACTGCTTTGCTGCTGCTTCTCTTCTTCTCTGAATATTGATTACAAAAAAGATTAGTTTTCATCTTGGCATGGTTTTAAAATGGTTAGATAAATGCTGTTTGATATTCAATTTTTAATATTCAGAAATAAACCAGATTCAGAAAATAATGACCATGAGATGAGCAAATAGAAAAACATGTGACAATTTCCCCCCCACCACCACCTCTCACCCATCCTCGTAAAAGCAGTTTTTACTATGTTTCCAATTAATATGGGTTGCAGTTACGACAAAACCTGATTAATTGAAGGCTTCCAAACTGCTGTTTCCTAAATATATGGGGCTCTCAGGGGGTGGTTTAGATCAACTGGAATTCAGGACACATACCTCCTCCTAATCCTGCAAATTGGGAAAATGTTTTGGTTCTATACTAATAATGAAAAGGTCTATTACCCCCTCACTATCTAAAGGTAACTCTCATTAACATTAATAAGAGTTATGTGTGTACACAGAGCAGAGAAATATCAGGAAGCCTTTTACAACAGCAATTCAGAACTGATGTTTAGAAACAAAACATCAAACCAAGTCATTCCAGTGTTTGCCCTTTGCATTAGCCAAGTTTCAGCTTTGTCAAATCTCAGGATTTCCAGGCTCTCACTTCTGAAGCTGATACTTGCTGCCTTTATCCTCCCTTCTCTTGAATTATGACTCAGCCCAGCAGCTAAAATCTTGTTGAGGGGTGCTGGACAGTAGGCAGAGTTACTTAATTAGAGTTTGAATCTTCAAATTGCTGCTGCTTCCCTCCTGTGTTTTATCTCCTCTCCCCTGAGGCAAGAATGTTTCCATCCATGGTCAGCCTTCTCTTTGCTCCAGAGAACCTCTCTTTTTGTTTTTGTTGTTTTGTGTGATTATAACAGCGTAAAATCTAGAGAATAGGGGAAGTTTTATTTGATGCTTTAGGTGCAGGGATGGTGCTGATCAAGGTTTTATTTCCTGCAAACCCCACTCTCCAAATTTTCAGGTCACACAAGGTCTTGGTAGGCCTGGCCATGAATTGCCCAGCACAGCAGCATTCTATGAGACGGTGCCGTGGCTCAGGTGAAAGTTCTCTAACATCCTCCCAGGGAATCAGCCAGAAGAGATTAAAAACCTTATTGCACCTAAAGCTATAGAACTCTAGGAACCATGTACATGGTTGAAAAATAAATACAAAAAGAAAAAGAAAAAATGCAAGGTTCCTCTTAAGGGAAAATCTGTTAACTGTGTTAGATTATAAATTCCTTGAGGCAAGGATCATGTCATCTTATATGTCTGTAAAGTGCTAAGCACTCATATGGTGCTACTTAATAAAAATCAAATATTAATCAGAAAGGAACTTGACAGGAGGTTTGTGAAATTTCCTGAGTTACTAGAAGTTTAACCTATTAGTTTATTATCATACCATTTAAAATGATAACAACTTTGCAATTATTATTCACATTAGCTGCTATTGAAACACTGAACCAAACCTTTACTCTGCCTTATGAAAAGTCCTGTGGAAGTTACTAGGGATTAAACCAGTGGGTTCTATAGAATTTACTCTTAAAAAAATACATACTTTTCCATAAGAGAATTACACATTAAAATACGTTCATACTAGTATGCAGGTTCTAACTTTCTTTCTCTGGTGCATGAGGATGGCTAAATTCTGAATACACTGCTAGACTCTCCTGTACATTGTCTGACATTCTACTCTTCTGTAGGACTGTTTATCTGCCAGTTTGCTCCTGGACAAGTACTGCCTTTGGAGCTTTGGGGGCCAGGAAATACACTTAGAGGAGGCAAGAGATCGTGAATTCCCTGTGTAATTAGGGCTTAATCCTGCCAGAGGCTGAGAATTCTTGCCCAGATTCAACAAAACACTTCAGCAGGTGCTTAACTTTAACCACGGCAGGAGCCACAGACATAATACATGAATAATAAAAAAGGCATGATCCTTTCAGGACTCCTCCTCACTCTAGCTTCTAGTCCCTTTACTCACCTACAAAACCCTAACATTGTGTTGTCCCTTCTTTGGCTGGGGAGAGTTTGATGCATCGGTGTCTTTCTTGAAATGGTCAGAGAAGCTTTTACAAAGCCACATGAAGTGCTCCTCCTCCCTGTAGGCTGCATTCCACAGCACTCCTGCCCCTACCACCCCGGGACAAAAGAATCAAGTTGGAACCTCGGCGTAGGTTCTTACAGGGCAATATGTTGTGCTACTGGTTGACTTCTCGGCTGGCAAGTCAAATCTAGCATCAGAATTCTTAGTCTTTTCTGTGATGAACCAAGTTCAAGCTCTCTCTTTTTTACTGAGAAAAAGTAAGTCATTGCCCTATTTATTTTATTTATTTATTTCAAACTATCTCTTGATAGTATTGCACTCTGCAGGAAGGCTAAAAGGTTGATGGCATACTCTGTCCACCTCAGAGGTCTGCGGACATGCACTATGTAGCGTGTTGTTATAATCACTAAATAGGCTAAAAGGGTCTTCAAACTGGCATAGCATTGGAAAGGTTAATGTAGAAGTCTTGATAACAGGTGCAGTTTTAAGGATTCTCTTGGGCAAGTTTGAGTGGCGAAGTTTGGAAAGCCATTAGTGCAGCTGCACTATGGTGTGCTGGTGCAAGTTCCCTTTATACATTCTGTTGGCAAATGTGTGAATTCTAGGGAAGCAGCCGTGTGAGTCAACTGTGCACCTGACCACGTACAGTCATTTCCATTCTCATTTTAATTGCCTTTTAAGGAGCACCAAAGAGTTCCAAATAATTCTAATGAGCGCCATCAGCCACCTGTGATATATACCACTGCAGTCACATAAAAATAAAGACTTAAAAATAATAAATGTGTGTGCAGGCAGATCACTTTCCCACCTGAGGAAATAAAAAGCACTTATGTGATATGGCTCTAATAGAGCAGTTGGAAAAGCAGACCCAATTCCTTGTGGGCATGGAAAGAGATATTCTACTGAGATATAAACAGGAATAGAACATAACCAAAACTCAAAGACTTTCCAGTGCTGTCAGATAGCACAAAGCTATTTTGGGGGAAACAAATTGCACTGTTTACAAATTGCAATATCATCAGGAATTACTTATAGAAGAAAAATAATTTACACTCCAATTACGCTCCTAGACAGTCCTGCCAGCAAGGGCCACTTGTGTCATCCAGCCTGACCCCTAACATATCAATGAGGATAAAGCAAGCTTTTAATTATGAAATATACTTTCATTGGTGGCTGCCATTTCTTTTTTATGTTGGTGTTGAAAACAGTTTAATGACAGCCAAGCACATTGCAGAAGAATCAGAAAGAGAGACCTGAATGTGTAGGTTTTTTAGCAATTAATCACAAAATCACAGGAATTTGAGATCACCTGCTCTCTTTTCCTGCCAAGACAATCATTTTTGTAGTGTTTTGTCCAGAGAAGTTGTAATTTGTTCTAAGCAGTAGGGTGCACACCACTCTACTTGGGAATCAATCTGCAATCTCTGTCACACTGTCTGGAGTGGCTCACAACCGTGAGTGCCTAAAGTGGTGGTGTGTTCTAATTAGATTTCACCTAGCCAGTAACAAGTGTGAACTCCTGGATCACAATACCAGTCTTACCATGGAGTCACAGACAGTCCTCTTGGACTCTCCAGTCTATCTTGCCACTCAGACAAACTGGATTTAGTGATAAATGGTCACTTACACCAAAAATCACACTATATTCACGTTGCTTTCAGTCCCAAGAGACCAGACACTTATCCAAGATCAGTTGGGCTCTAGAACTTACACCAAAGACAACGCCTGTAGCCAATCCCTTAATAAACTAACTAAAGGTTTATTAACTAGGAAAAATAAATGAGATGGTTATTTACATGTTAAAGCAAGCAAACATATATACACTCAAACATTATCATTTAAATCCTAAGAGCGACCAGGATGTGGTGATCTGTCAATTGAAAGTGTCTTTCAGGGAGGACCCAGGAGGCAGCTGCTGGGGATCTCTGGCTTCAGTTTGGTGTCTCTAGCCCTGTCAGAGTTCAAACAGCAAAGAGCTGGAAAATTTTCCTGTGACCTTGTTTTATTTCCTTCATTCAGCTTCCAAGTCCACAGGAGGAGATTCCTTGCATGTAGCACTTCCAAGGTGGGATATGGCCATTAACTAATCCTTTGTACTGTAATGTTTCTTGATGGCCCATCGGATTTTGATAGTCCTATTAGATGGGGGAAGGGGGTGTGATTCCTGTGCCTGAGCTCACAAGTTCAGAGCAAACACTTTTGAAGTCATAAAGCATATTTTCTCATAGCATGAAATACAGACATTGCAAGTGAGATTAACACATGCAGCAATTTACAAGCATTTCGTAGAGACTAAACACTAAATACAGTCTTATAAGACTAATACCTATTTTGAGCAAAACAAACATAGAGGTGCACTGGTTTGGTCTCCAGCTATGAGTTTGTTAGTTCTTAGCTAATGCCTTCAGCCTGAGCAACAGCTGGCATCTGCTTGCCAGCATCATACTCACAATGTCACACTCATCCTGAATTTTCCTATTTTTAATTTCTTCCAGGTATTCATAATTAAACTCCCTTCTTTACCTTAAACTATTGGATATCTTTTCTCCATATGTTTCCATGCCTTGCCCCACCCCAGGATCAGCTATCTGATATGGTAGCGATTTCTTTTTGGCTGAATAACCCCAGGGAAGGGTAAATGTTTGAAATTGTTACATTAAATCTACAGGACAGGATAGGCTGAATTTTGAGTCCTCTCTTAAATGTTATCCTATTAAGAATCCAAACAGCTCTCTGGATCCAACCCAAATTATAATGGATAATTGGTTGGTGGTATTTACATCTCAGGGAGCAAGGTGGCATTACTAAGGTGTTATGCTTACTAGTACCTTTAGTACATATTAGTCACATAGCTGTCTGAGAATTGTATACCCTTTTTTGTTACAAGCTTGCTATATCTGAAAGAGATTAGAGGGGAAAAACCTCTATATTTTTCAATTTGTTTAGTTTGTGCATTTGTCGGTGACTTGTGTATAATCAGTTTCACTGTACTCTCTCTACAGTCAGTCAGCTTCCCCCATTGTGTCTTTCTCAAACAACATGTGAAAGTGATTGAGTGTATTGTGGGAAAAACATTTTTCTCACACTGTGAAAGAATCTTCTAGACTGGAAACTGACTGATGGTTAACCGTGCCCGTAAAATGCCACAGAAACAGTTGAACTAGTAACTTAAGGCCAGCTGTTCTGCCTGAAACTACTTTTAACTCTTTTTAAAAAGCTAACTAGATTTCAAACATGCTATACCCAGGAAGTAGAGTTTTGTTGGTTTTTTTTGCTGTCTTGAACTGGTTTCCCTTGCCCTTCTGTCATCTAGGTCCCTGAGTCAAGAGCTGCCTTAACTAACAACAAAAACATTTAACTTCCACTTTGGTTAATTGAAAAAGTTTTGAATTGAGCATTAGGCTTTGTTTCCCAGCAAACCAATGCAGGAATTACTAAATGAACTACAGAGAGAACCAAGGAGGGAAGGAGAGCATTCACATGGTTCCCGTTGCTAGGGAAACCATCATTGGTACATGTTCTTCATTCCAACTTTGGGTTTCAGAGAGTGTCAATCATATCACAGCTAAAGAAAAACAGAAGTGCGTGCGCGCATGTGCACACACGCGAGTATATGTGGATAGCTAGCTCGATACAAAATAGTGTGTGGGGGGAAGAGGTGTATATTGAATAAAAACCATTTTGTAATTCAGACTCCTACTGTCTCAGTGAATAGCATAAGTTATTGGAACTTGTGGATCCAGCTCCAAGAATGACCTCCAGACTGTTGCACCACAGGCTTGCTAGGCCTGGGAGCATTGCACATGTGACATTTTCGTCCTCCAGGATTGAGGGCACTGGTTGAACGTTGTATTTGATATATATTACATTGTGAGAAGCATGGTGTGTTCTGTGCATTGTCATGGAATGGAATGACATCCTGTGTGTGACATTAGATGTACATGTTTTATGTTTCTAGTCTTTATTATATTTTATTAAAGAATTCATTATAACAATAGGGAGGAAATTGGTGGATAACTTTTCCAGCTGCAACTAAAGGAGGAATTTAGATAGGCAGAGTGTAATTACAGAGATTGGAATTTGGCCAGGATGCTGGTATTAATATCTTTGCTCTTTCAAAAAGTGTCATGGGATCTTTAATAGCCATGAGTGGCCCCAGTTGTATCTCTCTTTCAAAAGATGGATGCCAGTCTTTCTTCCATTGCCTAATGCGGTGCTAATGCCTGCCATGGCTAAGACCTGAGAAGGGGAATAGGATGAAGAGACTCATTAAACAGTGAAAGATCCAAATGAATACATGTTGAAACTTAGTATCCCTGCTTCATCTAAGAAATATGTTGTCACTGCCTTCAAGAAATGAGACCCTGATCCAAATCCCATTGCAATCAATGAAAAGATTCCAATTGATTCAAAGGGCTTTGGATCAACCCATAAACTCCCATGTTATGTCATTCTCTGTTCCCTGCTCAGGATTAAATTAATCAAGAAGTCTTGAACTTCAATACAGCTTCCCAAAATGTGAAATGAGATTATCTAATTTAGTGCAAACTGATTCTATGTAAGAATGCTGCCCCAAGGTCAGGGTGGAAAGATCCAGGGCAGGTAATTGACCTGGACAGCAAATGATCAAAGATTGCCTGACCTGAACTGTGAATGATCCGGGTCAGAACAACAAGCCCTACAGAGTTATGCAGTCAGGTTTTAATCTGTATTTTTGTAGAAAACCTATGTGCCAAAGATTAGGCTTTACCTCTGTGATTATTTGGGGAATCTCTCTGTACAATTTATGAATTCTAGTTGATATGAAGCTGTTACTGTGCAAAATTGCTGTACCATTGAATGCCTCTATGTAAATGTGGGATCCATCATGGGCAGGCCTTGAAGCACATACCCATTAGACTATGATTACATTAAATTCATTTCTTTCAGACAGTAGCTGCTTTCAAACACATAACTTTTCCAAGCATTCATCTTTTGGGCTAAAATGTATCTTTATTCTCTTTTTAGTGGTTAGGTGTTTAACAGGAGAGAATAATGGCTTAGTTCTTCAATCAGATAGGTTAGCAGCTAGATTTGCTTGCTCAAAATCTTGCATATGTGTGTGTGTAAATGGTATTTTGCATGAAAACTGGGCAGTCAGAAAAACGTAACTTCTTGATATGGATGTGCTAATGCTGGTGTTTAATTTGCAGATCACTGTTGAGGTACAAAATTCCTAGAAATGGGCCTGAACAACTCCCCCTGATCTGAACAATGCTGACCTTTAAGAATGTTAGAAATACAAAATCAGGGCTTGTACACTGACAGTGCTGCAGGGGCTCTGCTGCACCGATGCAGCTATACCGCTGTAGAACTTAGTGAAGACGCCACCTATGTCAATGGGAGAGCTTCTCCCGTCAGCCTAGTTACTCTACCTCCCCAAGAGGTGGTATCTGCGTCGATGGGAGAAGCCCTCCTGTCAACATAGTGTTGTCTACACTGGGGATTAGGCTGGTATAACTATGTCACTCAGGGGAGTGGATTTTCCACACCCTTGAGCGACATAGTTATACCAACCTAAGTTTCTAATGTAGACCAAGCCTCAGTTCCAGATCCATATTTCACAAATGGCCCTTCTATCCATAATCCTGGATCTGATCTTTGGGTGTATTTTAAATGTAGATCTAGACTTTGTAGTTTGAGCTTAACTTTAACAAATATATAGGCTCAATTTTAGGGGGTGAAGTTAGAGATGAGGCTGAGGTCACATTACAGTGAGGTGCAATTTTTTTAGGAAGATGTCTGCAAAATCCTAACATTTTCTTCAGAACAAAGAGTGAATTTTTTATCAAGTATTTTATTTAGGCTCTGGTTTCAGTGTCTTTCAAACCAGTCATTCCTTTCTCCATTTAATGTTTCTGTAAAGAGGGGAATGCAATGAAAAGTGTGTGAGGGGGGGGACTTTTACAAGGAATTATTATGGAAAAAATATTTCAGAATGGAACTATCAAGGGTTTTTACTCTTGCTTCTGCTTATGTTCTGCTTTTCCTGTTCTGGTATTTTAGTGATTGCAGAGAAATGACCCTTAAAGTTACAGTGTCAGGCTGGTAATAAACAGACGTCCAGGGGAAAAAAAAACACAAATCTTTTCTTTCATTTTACCTTCTTGGTGGGGTTTTTTGCCCCCTGTAATTAGACTTGCCATCATCAGGGACATTCTTTTTGTTATTAACAGCATCTCTCTCACCTCTGCAAAGGGACAGAAGTGGCTAAGTGAAAACATCCCCCTAAGTACCAATATGAGACATGGACAGAAACTGGCATTCATACAAGCCATTTTTTTTTCTTTTATTAACCTTCCTGCCATTAGGGACCATCACTTTTATTTGCAGGATCCCTGCTTCTGCCTTTTTAGCTTTTGTGCTTTCTCACGACTAGGGATCACCCTCAAAGTTTGGCTCCAAACTCATAATCTGAAATTTTGGTTCAGACCCATCTGTACCCAAAACTATTCTACAGCATCTTATTACTGCTTACCACATATTATAATGTAAAACTGTTACTCTGAGCCCTGACATTCCCAGATACCATATCATTCTGATCAACTAGTCACCATGCAGTGCCATCACTAAGGAGCTTGAAAAATATGCTGATGCTACTTGCGCTTCTGCTCAGAGTTCCAATGTAATCCACTGAGGCAACCCCCTCCAAATGGCTTGGTTTCCTAAAGAATTATGCACTATTGCTGCTGTGAAATGACTAGAAAAGATTTTCTAAAGAAAAGGGAACAATATTTCATCATCTATGAAGTCAAAAGAACCAAATGCTTCGCTGTGGTATCAGATAGCACTGACTTTACCAAAAAGTCTCCTATCAGATGGCTGTACTTGCTGTTTGAGCATTAAAATGTATGCTGCAGACTACAGGCACATATACCAGCTAATCCCACACCTAGGTCCTTTATTTCCAGAAACACAGGCATCGATCACTTCAGCTAAAGGAGAATCTCTATTAACTGGATGTAGTAGTAAGTAATTTATCTTGATGATGTTGGTAAAGACACTGACCAACCTTAAACAAGCCAGAAATTGCTTACTTCTCCTGTAGATTGAGTCCACTGATTTTAACATGTGTGAGGAATCAGAAACTCTCACACTTCTTTCACCTGCAAACTGTGCAGAATCAGCATCACTAACAATGCTCTCTATGATTGGTTGGCATCACATAGACTTGCCAAAAGCCAACCAGTAAGTAAGGCCTTTGTTAAAGACTGGTGCTGTCCAAGGGCCAACTGGGCATTGTGAGTAAAGCAAGCCATCTATCGGATGTGTTTACAGATATATGGGCCAGGATTAGAAGCAATTATTTTAAATGTGACCTGACCAGTGTGGAGCTGGAGAGAAGATTTTACACATTTATAAATGACCATAGAGTTCCAGTCAAGGGATATGTTACCTGGCAAACTGCCTTATGAAAGAATTAGAGTCCATATCATTGAGGCCTTTCCCCCAGTATATGGAGATTTCACAGCTGCTCGAAGATGGGCATATCCTTACTTGAAGGGGAAAAAAAGAGGATGCTCCATTGACCTGACATATTCCATCTACTATTCTCCTGTCTGTAGAATGGCTCACTGGTAACTGGGAAAGAACCAACACTCTTTTTATAGATATAGTTTCCAAACAAACCCTCTAGCTTTATTCCCTAATATTTTTACAAGGACTCTCTCAGATCTCTCACACTTTCTCAGAATATTTTTTCTCCTAGCAAACCATCTCACTCTAAGTCTTCATCTAATGGAAAGTTTACACTTTAGATTTTCACAGAGGGATGCTGTTTAGTGTCTGATATTCTTCATGTCCATCTCTTCACTTTATCTCATTTTGGAATAATGATAAAAGGAGCTTTGGTCCCCTGCAGCTCACTGTGCTCTTCCCTGAGCTTGCTTTCTTTAGCTAAAATAATAACGTGCTCTCTTCAAAATGGAGCAGGCCTAATCCTTGGGTATGGCTGTGCTGTGCTCAGCATTGCACTTCAGAGGCGCACAAAAGTGGCTGTGCTCCACTCTTACACCCTGTCCCTAGGGCTTTTCTAAGTAATGCCCAACTACAAAAGTCCACAAGAGCTTTTTCAGCATTTGGGGATGACTCCCTTTCATTGACCACATCCTCAAAACATCCCCTATGCCAGCTCAGCACCCGCAGAGGATTCTGTAAACTGGGATCTCCAACTGGCTGATTAAGCTGCTTTCTGCCTCATTTGCCCTGCTGAAGTGATGCAAGGCAGGGAGAATGGGGGCAGTCATGACGTGCCATCCTGTCACCCTTGTTTTCAATATGTAAGTGAGACCACTGGAGGAGATTCATAGATTCTAGGGCTGGAAGGGACCTCGAGAGGTCATCGAGTCCAGTCCCCTGCCCTCATGGCAGGACCAAATACTGTCTAGACCATCCTGATAGACATTTATCTAACCTACTCTTAAGTATCTCCAGAGATGGAGATTCCACAACCTCCCTAGGCAGTTTATTCCAGTGTTTAACCACCCTGACAGTTAGGAACTTTTTGCTAATATCCAACCTAAACCTCCCTTGTTGCAATTTAAGCCCATTGCTTCTTGTTCTATCCTTAGAGGCTAAGATGAACAAGTTTTCTCCCTCCTCCTTATGACACCCTTTTAGATACCTGAAAACTTCTATCATGTCCCCTCTCAGTCTTCTCTTTTTCAAACTAAACAAACCCAGTTCTTTCAGCCTTCCTTCATAGGTCATGTTCTCTAGACCTTTAATCATTTTTGTTGCTCTTTTCTGGACCCTCTCCAATTTCTCCGTATCTTTTTTGAAATGCGGTGCCCAGAACTGGACACAATACTCCATTTGAGGTCTAACCAGCGCAGATAGAGCGGAAGAATGACTTCTCGTGTCTTGCTCACAACACACCTGTTAATGCATCCCAGAATCATGTTTGCTTTTTTTGCAACAGCATCACACTGTTGACTCATATTTAGCTTGTGGTCCACTATAACCCCTAGATCCCTTTCTGCCATACTCATTCCTAGACAGTCTCTTCCCATTCTGTATGTGTGAAACTGATTGTTCTTTCCTAAATGGAGCACTTTGCATTTCTCTTTATTAAACTTCATCCTGTTTACCTCAAACCATTTCTTCAATTTGTCCAGATCATTTTGAATAATGACCCTATCCTCCAAAGCAATTGCAATCCCTCCCAGTTTGGTATCATCTGCAAACTTAATAAGCGTACTTTCTATGCCAATATCTAAGTCGTTGATGAAGATATTGAACAGAGCCAGTCCCAAAAGAGACCCCTGCGGAACCCCACTTGTTATACCTTTCCAGCAGGATTGGGAACCATTAATAACTACTCTCTGAGTACGGTTATCCAGTCAGTTCTGCACCCACCTTATAGTAGCCACCATCTAAATTGTATTTGCCTAGTTTATTGATAAGAATATCATGTAAGACTGTATCAAATGCCTTATTAAGTCTAGATATACCACATCCACCACTTCTCCCTTATCCACAAGACTTGTTACCTATCAAAGAAAGCTATCAGATTGGGTTGACATGATTTGTTCTTTACAAATCCATGCTGGCTATTCCCTATCACCTTACCACCTTCCAAGTGTTTGCAGATGATTTCCTTAATTACTTGCTTCCATTAACTTCCCACAGAAGTTAAACTAACTGGTCTGTAGTTTCCTGGGTTGTTTTTATTTCCTTTTTTATAGATGGACACTATATTTGCACTTTTCCAGTCTTCTGGAATCTCTCCTGTCTCCCATGATTTTCCAAAGATGATAGCTAGAGGCTCAGATACCTCCTCTATTAGCTCCTTGAGTATTCTAGGATGCATTTCATCAGGCCCTGGTGACTTGCAGGCATCTAACTTTTCTTAGTGATTTTTAACTTCTTCTTTTTTTATTTTATCTTCCAAACCAGCAAGGAGACTGCCCACCAAACGGTTTTGGGCTACAGTATCACACACTTACAGATGATACTCCAGCCCATGTTTCTTCACCAATCTTAGATTCTGTGTTAGCCTTGTCCTGATCATTCTTAACCAAAAGAGGGCCTGGGCATTGTTTTTCCATAGAACTGAAATTAGGGGGGTTGTTCGAATTTATGGGGAGGGGGGGAAGCGCTAGAGAACAACTAATTTGCAACACTGCATATAACTAGTTGACCATTGAGGGGAATGAGAGACATTGGGCGGGTGGAGGGGAGGAAGAGGGGAATCCCTTGCCATAGGTAAGAACAGGTGTGACATACAGGGGTAAAATCCAGACTAATTAGCAGCTGTATCACCCCTGCCCTGCAACCTAACCAACGTTCCCAAACTAAAGTTGGGAAACAGGTCTGTCCTAAACAAAGGAATGTGTGCTCTGCTTAATTTGCATTTAAGCAGCAAACATTTAAGCTGTATCAACCCTGCCCTGCAACCTTGGTTGCCTTACAATGCCTTGCTGAAGTAGCTTCCATCTGGGCGGCTCACGAACAGCCTTTCAGCATGCAAGCCACACCCTGTCTGTGTGTAACTGCAGCCTGCCAGCCATACTTGGGTTACATGCTAGCTGTCACCCTCCTGGGTTATACAGCAGGGTAACCCCAACACACACCCAGCCTTAGATTTCCCCCCAGAAATGTATGTCCTGCACTGCCCAGCCCTCTCAATAGAAGTTATATTAAGTCCATTTTTCCTTTAGGAGCTATGTACACAACTTGTCCCCTCAAATGGAGTTACCTAGACACTTCAATTTAAACACACTGGATTAGATAAAACAGTCAGACAAGTTTATTAACTACAAAGGGAGTGATTTTAAGTGAGAACAAGTAATGAGGCATAAAAGTCAGAACTGGTTACAAGAAAAATAAAGATAAGATGTTTACTATTACCTTACTCAACAAACTATATCAGATTCAAGCAAAGTTTCTCACCGCATGCTTTCAGCAGTCTAACTGACCCAAACCCTATAAATGAGGACCCCTTCTCCCAGATTCCTATGAATACTTCCATTGTCGCTTCAGGTGCAGTGAATATGATGGGCAAGGAGAGAGAGGAGGGTGTTTGTCCCTCTTTTTTATAGATTCAGTCCCTCTCTTGAAAAACATTTCCAGTTTGGCAATAGGAGACACACAGTATGTCTACACAGCAACTAGACATCTGCATCTAGCCCGTGCCAGCTGACTCAAGCTCATGGGGTTTGGGCTGTGGGGCTGTTTCATTGCTGTGTAGATGTCTGGGCTTGGGCTGGAGGGTGGGCTCTATGACTCTGTGGGGTGGGAGGGTCACAGAGCTTGGGCTCCAGCCTGAGCCTGGAAACCTACATAACAATGAAACAGCCCTGCAGCTTGAGCTGCAGGAGCCCAAGCCAGCTGGCTTTGGCCAGCTGCAAGTTTTTCTTTGCTATGTAAACATACCCCAAGATTCTATGTGGAAGGATGTTCCCTGCTGCTTTTTTCTCACCTGTTTGAGCTTTCTTTGTTTCCCTTCCTGCTTCATGACTCTGTTTGCTGCTTAAATGAAAATTAAGCAGAGCACACATTCCTTTGTTTAGGACAGACCAGTTTCCCAATGTTAGTTTGGGCAGAGCTCTGAGGTTTGGAACGTGTGTTAATAACACCATACAGTGGAATTTTATAACTTCACATACAATGTTGCAACACATATTTTATTAGGACGATACTGAGTTTTCAAATGATACCTTACAAGACACGCCTTGTACAAAATTTATTACAGTAAGGTGTGAACACAGGGGTATATTCTGTCACAGCAGGCTGCCTTAGGCTCATATAGACAATACGGGTAGGTAATAAAATGTATTGAGGGTAATACATACAACTGATGGGAGTTGTGACTGATTCCATTCAGGGAAATCCCTATTTTTTTTTTTTGTCTTGATATTTCAGAGTGTTGTTGGTTCTTTCACTGCTCCTAGATTGCCAGTAACAGCAATGGCCTGAAATGCCTTCTATGCTTTTTCAGTTGGCCCAGTGGGCATTTATATGACTCTGACTTTGAGCACTTTTCACCTCTGATGCTCAAAGCTACTTTTGTCTCCATCACCTCCAGGCTTGACTACTATAACAATGTCTACTTACAACATTTTGGCAGGCCAATGAAAGCATATCAAGCTATAAAAGAATTATCCTGCATTGGCCAGGAAATGGAACAGGACTTTTTCATCATTACCTTCTATAATTAATTCTGTGAGGATTCAATAGCACCTGTGATTTGTGTAGCATGTTGGGTCCCAATCTGCTCTGGCTGCAAACAGAGCCATTTGTTGTTGTTCTCTGTAAAGCTCTGGTTAGCTCAGTGACCTCCTTTCCCCATAAACCCATTACACCACTTGTGATTAAGTGGAATATACCTGTAGTCATCTCCTGGGGATGAGTAGAAGTGTATTCTAGGTGCAGAGTCTTCCCTGCTCGAATATGCTTCCCCTTGGAGATATATGAAAGCCAGTGTCTGGTCACTTTTGGAGGCAGAGTTCAACACACACCTTCTTTATTTTGGCTTAATTGTGATTTTCAGGTAACTGGGCTTTGATCGTTGGCAGGTTGGGGTAGCTTAGGACATAAAACGTTAACTATAGTTTTATTTTTTCTCTAAAGAGATTTTTTAATTACTGACTCTCCTAGATGCTCTGGTGGTAATTGCCTAAGAAATCATGATATTACATACAGTAAATACAAATAAAATAGTTAAAATCCTCTTAATTCAATGATGTTTTAAAAATATACTTGTATATCTCACTTCCTACTAACCAAGAAGATTGGCAGTTGTGTGACCCTCGCTACTAGGAAACAAGGAGGCAAAAGAACTGTCAGTCAAGACACACCAGCACATTCATGCCTAGATCTTGAAAGCAGGGTGCACGTGCCTCAAGTATCATGCTTTCCTAGCTTTTCTATCTCCCACTCCTGTGCCGCTCTTGAGAGAGAGAATAAAAGATCAGAGGTAGAGAAAAAAATACAGGTAAGGAAAGAAGATAGGTAAAAGGAGAGAAGAGGCAGCAGTAAAATTTCCCCTCTCTCCCAGCATCTACGCCAACTGAGAAAGTCTCTAGTTCTTAGAGCTAGCCAGGAAACAGACCTCCTCTACATTCCTGTTCTCAGGGCTCAGTCAGTGAGGCTCCAAGTGGTCAATCTTCCTCTGCCCTAGAAGCAAAGATTCTTTCTGAAAATTTTCCTCCAACTCAGCGTGTTCCCTTGCCGAGCACCTGCTTCAGTGCCTTTCTCTCCATCCCTGGCAGCCTCCAAATGAGTCAAGGGAATGGGAAGGGGCTCTTTGTCTTTTGACCCTTGCTGGCCAATTACAGATCTGGTAGGCCTCTCTGTAGAGTGTTGTTACGGTCTCACTTACAAAGATGCTGAGAAGTTGGAAGATATTCATAGTAGAGCTACAGAAATGATTAGGAGGATTTATTAGCTCAGTTATCCATTAGTTCATTTCATCTAAGTCATAAGTTTAAAATAATGACTTAGGTTGGTTGTGACAACTTTCTACAAATATTTGAAGAGTATATACACCAAGGGATAATTAAAATAACAGAGAACATTTTCTAATAGATTGTGAAATAATCTCCCAAGGAAAGGGGTGAGACACCCATTGGTAGAGCCATAAAAATTGGTCTGGTCAAATCTTTAAAGAATATTATGTTGGGGCCCATCTTACATTAACAGATTGGAAGAAGAATGGATGAGATGACCTAATAGGCTTTTTTCTATCTCTAATGACGGTTGATGAACTAAGGCAGAGCCCTTTGATTTTTTCAAACTCTTTATGGAGAGGTAATGGGGCCAAATTAATCCATTGTCAGAGGAGTTACATCAGGATTGAATTTCGCCCAAGGTATTTCATTTTTAGTGCCAGTGTGTCTGAAAATCTAATGCACATCTCTCCCACAATCTATTTACAGACACATCAATATTATTTCAATCATTTAAGTAGTACAATTTTTCTTTTTTGCATCTTAATAAAGCTAATTTACTATAGTAGTATGCTTGACACACGTATTTTTAAAGTAATATGCAGGTCATTTCCTCACTATGCAGGAGTACTTTGGCATGTTATAGTAGGTAGGACAGTCCTGGCACATATCCCTATTCTACTCTCCTGATCTTTTTCTGGAAATTAAGTATATACGTATCACTACTGAACTGAACGTCTTTATGAAAGAGTGTGCTCCTTCAAGACATATCAACTATGCTGAAAGTGCACTAAAAATATACTAAGTATGCTACTTCTACACCAAAAATAGGAATACAAGATTTCAGATTCAATGTCTAGTCAATCCAATCTTAACTTGGCGATTTTAAGGTTGAGGAATCCCATCTTTATTACCACTAATGTATCCTCCTAAGTAGCCTAAATTTAGTATAACAACTTATAAATCTATTGGGAACTGAGTGTTTTCCAGTGCTCAAAACAGGCAACCTGAAATCAGGATTACACAGATCTGTTCCTGCCTTGCCAATAACTTGCCAGTCATTTACCTTCTCTGGGACTTGTATCTACTTTACAGATGTATAAACTAATGCTACTTACTGTTTTTGGCATACAAAAAAAAAAGACGTTAGATAAAAACATACCCTTGCTGGAAGGCTGCAATGTAACACTATTTTATTTTATTAAAATCCAGAACCTTAACATACTGAAACCAAAAATTGAGAGAGAGAAAGCAGGCTGCTCCCTAATGCAAAGAGGCACAACTCACCAGAGTCTTGCAGCCTTAACCAAATATAACAGGACTTGACTACAAGGATTGGGATTGGGTGAAAACTACCCAACACTCTCAGACTTTGGTTGGGTCAGATAGTCTCTGATACACACGGAGTTGGCAGGGCAGCTACATGCCCCGCTCCTGCATGCCTAAGCCACCTTGTTACACTCTTTGTGTTGTTGAATAGTGAGTGTGGTGATGAGTCACTGTGCCTCTAGCTCTGCAGCACACACAGCAAAGAAAAGCGTCAATAGCTGGCAGAAGCCAGGCACACAGCTGCTACTGAACTAACCCTACAGGCAGGAGATGGATTGTGGACATAGGGTGTGCAGAGCAGGAAGCCCCCCCATTAGGATGATCCCCATGCATGAGCCGGTGAAGAGAGCATTCTGAGGAAGAGAGGGGAACTGGCTGCATTTGGGGTGTGCAGTGCTTGGCAGGGGCAGGGAGCGGCCAATGGGCTGGAGTGGGTAAATGGAACCGGGGGATAATTAGCCTCCGTGGCTCCGGAGAAGAAACAAAGTAAATGGCATCTGGGCCAGTGGCTAGACTGTTGCAACCTGACCCAATCGGATCTGACTACAAGTATCCTGTTCGGGTCAGGCTGAAAACAACCCAACACCTCTGGGCTCAGTTTGGGTTCAGATAGGCTGTGATCTAGTTGGGTTTGGGCTGGTCTTTAAAATTAGTGCCGAGCAGACCACTACAACTCACCACATCTTGCTCTAGGCTGGCTTTTTCCATAGTGACCATTGAAAGACCCAGATCACGTGGCTCTCTCTCTACAGAGCCCTCTAGAATAGGAAAACCCCTGAATTGTTAAAGTGGTATCTCAGAATTTTAATGGTTTTCAATACACCATAATACTTACCTATCTCACCAGGGGCTCTGGACACTTAGCACACGCTTGTAATGTGATATTAAAGTACAACATATTAGTAGCATTGGTAGTTCAGTGTCATAAAAAGGGTCGAAGTTATTGTACTTATTTTCTTAGATAAGTTATTGTACACATTTATTACATTATTTAAAAATTAAGCTGCTACTTCCCTCATCCACTCTGTCCTATCTCTGTCTCTTCCTCGTGACTGAAATTTCCTCCTCCTGAGCCATTCGCTTACTTCCTTTCTATAAATCTCTCCTTAAAACCTTCCTTTTCTATTTTGCTTGTGATTTGACTGCCTTTGAAAAGCATTTTGTGATAATATTGTGTATTCACTTAAGTTGTATTTTACATAAAAGGTATGGGATAAAATAAGAGCAAGGGTGGGGGCTGATGCATTGGTGTGTGGGCTGAAAGATTCAACAATAGGCTGCTTTTTAATTCATGCTGAAAATAGAAAATAAAATACCCCACTTCAGTACATGTCAACAAAACTGTGACTTTACTTACAGAATAAAAAGAAATAAAAAAACCCTCCTAAAGCTACTGAGATATGATAAGTTAAGAATCTAACCATGTCATTTGCAGATAAAAATAATCCAAGGCTTCTTTTTAGACACTTGTTATAATGTTGAACAATATGACCAAAAGAAAATAATTTGCATTATGAAAAACTCCTGTAAATAATATATGCTGAATAGCAGTGTGTGGCTCCAGCAGGATATTGCTTAGAGAGATTTTGTTTAAAAGTTTTATTGGAGGCATATATTACAGTATATCATTTACTGGCTGGAAGCCATGCAATATGTGTCTTTACAAAAAAAATTACCTTGTAATATGAGCCCCTCTAAGGCATAATTATATAATAAAGTTCTTATTGGGAAAACTGGAAGTAGGCCAAGCCTTGTCCAAATATAGTGAACGTCAGAGCCAAATTTATTATCCTTAGCTATTAACAGGAGAAGGCAGGTTTTGTTTACCAAGCCTAATTCTCTCCTAATTACAGCCACTATAAAATAATTACTATCCATGGGATAACAACACAAGACAGAGTGACTAACAGAAGAAACTGCAGGGGTTAGAAAACAGAGTGCAATTCTGTGTCATTTTGAACAGCTTGTGTACTGCCAGGAACAAATTAACGGACTTCATTAAGGAATTATGTTTTAAGAGTGGCTTTGCAGTGAAGCAATAAAGCAATTAATGCATCTTATTTGGTCCTAGTTCTGAGTTCTAGTGCAGTTTGAGACAACAACTAAATTTTTTTGATGTATCATGTTTAAAAGGATGCAACCACACTACTGAACAAGATGGTTAATGAGACTACTGAAAGGATTCCATTTTGGGCAAATGATATCCAGTGCCTATTGAGTCAACATTTATTATAAGTAGAATCCTTACCAAGCTTATCTTAATGGTATAACAAACAAAGACCAAACTTTTCATTTTTACATTACAAAATAGATTTCTCTGATTATACTTCTGATGAAAATGTGCTATACGAAGTGTGTGTGTATAAATCTGAAATTGTATTTGAGCAACAAAAATAGAATCTGGCAATATTAGTTCAATATTTCATAGTTGCTTTAGACACAAATCAAAAAGGAATATTATCTTGTTGGAACATTCTTCATTAAAGATCACAGTGTTCCTCATTCCCAGATTCTCTAGCTTCTGCCATCTCCTCATACAACCCGAAAGGTGTAGAACATACCTAGCTGTAGATTTCTGCACTATTATATGTCTCAAAATCAACCTGTACACAACATACTCACAGTGGAAAAGGTTAGAGGTTAAGTTTTCTTCCCTCTATGGAGCACCACTTCACGCTCTAGCAGGGCAATCTCCCTTATTTTGGTGACTTAGTGGAAACTGGCAAACTCAACACACTTGGGGAGTCTGTTGTAGATACTGGTTTTAATAGGCCTCCAGATGGCCACATGAAAGCTAAAGGATTATTATAGTAGCTCCCAGCCGTGCCATTATAGATAAAGATATATCAGAGTTTCCTTTACAAACCCACTTTGTGAGGGATTTATAATTTGATCATGAAGATTTTCTTTGCACCAAAAGTGAGTATAGAAGTTTTCAGCTTAGAGACCATCTTTTTGTTTTATATATTTTGTAGAATATATATCAGTTTAATCACTCTTTTCCTGATATTTGGGGCACAAAACACTATTTCAGAACAAAACAAAATGTTTCTGTGTCACACTTTACTTTAAAAATATTAACCAAAAAAATAAAATGTAAATTTGCAGGCACTTAGGGCCAGATCCTCAGCTGGTATAAATCAGGGCAGCTCCACTGACATCAGTGTAGCTACACAAATGCTTACCAACTAAGGATCTACCCCTGCAATGTCAATATTATGGTAAATGGAAGATCCAGGAGTTTGAACTAAAGCTAAGGCAGAATTGTGCTGTATAGGAACATGGATGGACATTTTTTAATATGACTGCCAGTTAATATTGGAGCTGGATCTGAGGCATAAAATTGGATCTTTATCTGGAACGAAGCATCCCCACATTTCAGAGGTGTTAGGATACAGTGTTTTGTTCAAACCATCAATATATTAGGAGTAGCTGTATGATGCTTACCAGTTTCAGTTCACATGGGTTTCTATTTTATCTGAACTCATACGGCAAAGCTGAAAATCAAAATGGAATTGATTAATTCCATTTACCCTTATGCATTGTTTATATATGTTTGTTTTTCTGATTGTGCATAGTTTCATGGGATCAAGAAGACCTATTGTCACAGCAGTGCCAGCTGTCACAAAGCATTCCTTATACATCCCAAACAAAACCACAAAACTTAATTTTGAAAAATGTGTGCCAACCAAGAGAAGTCAAAAGGCTTTTCTTCTGTTTTCCTAAAGAACTTCAGAGAACCCGAAAAAGGTGTGGATAAGTTTGGTTGGCTTTGTTTCTACATTTTACCATACAACTAGCTGAATTCTGTATTGTTTCTTGGTTATAATAAATATTTCTCATACTGTTGCTCAAATTACAAGTAATTTATGGAAATAGCTTTAAAATGTGTTGAAAGGGAAAAAGAATGTAGCATACAACTTATTAAATACCACAGAGACTGATGAAGATTCTATACTTTCACCTCTAGTTCTCACATTGGACTCATGCCTTCTGGTACTGAAGGTGAGTGATTGCAATGTGAAAATTAACTTCTTTCCATGCTCCGAATCTTTAGGAATATATTTATATTACCATTGTAATGGTCACTAGATCACAATGACACTGTGCATCATAAAAAAGCCCTTACAATATATTGTAATAATTCCACAGATTTATGAAACCAAGTTATGAATTGTAATGATCTGCCATAGTGGCATTTCTAACTGCTCCATTACAGAGTGGTATTTCATCAACCAAAATTTTTCAGGCTTTCAGAATTGTCACTAGGTTTTACCCCCGTGGCTCCTCTTCAGTGGCATTAATGTCTAATGTGTCCAAAGTGGGGTAAAATTATGCTTCTGACTAGAACTAACGAAGACTAAAACATCAGCCCTTTTACTCCATTTTTCACTTCTCCGTTGAACTCATGCTTTTATTTATTGATCTATTTAATTGGGAAATACTTCTATTGTCTTAAGAAAAATATTCAGAATACTTTATAAGACTTATATATAAAAGCAATAGTCAACAAATGAAACTAAAAGCCCTACAAAGAACTACAGCATAAACACTACAAGAAAAATACAACATATGTACAAATTAAATTACATCAAATTTTAGTTCATAAATGAGTCCCATGTCTTCTTAGAAACCACTGAGTTGATAAGTAGTGCATTTGAATGGGATACATGCCTTCAAATATTGCAGAAAATTCAAGTGTGAGATGTCACGTAGCGTAGCAAATTTGCTGCAATACCTAGACACAAAAGGGTGAGATAAGGATGGACTGTCAACGTTAAGGTCAAGACCTGCAATGGAAGTAATGTACAGATCTAGAGCACTAATGAGGGAAACAATGACTTCCACAATAATGATGCACAATGCTGTATAACATCCCATGTATTCTTGGATAGCCCTGTAAATGTCACAGGCCTTGACTAGACATCAGAATTTCCTTGCTTTTGATGGCTTGTCTTAAGACTTGTTTGGCATATTTTGTAGCTGCTGCTATTTGTTATGTAGAAGCCACTGTAAGAAGCTATTACCATACTGATTTGCTGCACTTTATTATGGCAGTTGAATTCTGTTGGTTTTGCATTGGGATATCTGGTTTCAGGAGGTCATTGGGCACTTTCAAGAAAGCACTTAAATACATATTTCAGACCCATTCCTACTTTTTGCACATGCTTATGTCCCATCAGTTTCAATGAGACTTAAGCACATGCGTAAGTGCCTTTCCTGAGTCTGGCCTTTATGTATGTGTTAGTGTGGTTAACATTACTATATTGGTTTCAATATAAACTTTAATTATAAACATATTGACATTCAATACAGAGGTCACCACTGCAAAGTGTAATAATTTATGAAGAGTTACCACATCATGGGATCTGAGATCCTGTAGTTATTCCTTTAACTTAGAATAGAAAAATAACTATGGTATGTCAGTAATGGTCTAGATAATACTTAGTCCTGCCATGAGTGCAGGGGACTGGACTAGATGACCTCTTGAGGTCCCTTCCAGTTCTATGATTCTATGTTACAGTGTGGTGAGTCTTAGAAAATGTTGTATATCAACCATAGTGGTCTTCATCATCTGGAGCTGAGATGCTTTACGGGAGATTTCATAAAATGGAGACAAAAACTATGGTGAGCAAATCTTTAACCTGAAATAATTGATAGCCCTCTTGGAATCTGTCTTTACAATTTCCAGGATCCTAAGCATCCAGATGGCTGGATAATCAAGCTGTCACCACTGGATGTGTGTTGTGTTCTGTGCTACAATACTTTATTTGAATACAGAATCACAATGAAGAGGTGAGAAACAATGCGGGTGAAATCCTGGCCTTTACTATCTCATGAGGGCAGATGTCCTCAGTCCCTGTTAGTGCTAGCCTTCGTTTAATCACAAGGGAAAATATGTGGCATAGTTAAGCATGTGTTGTATTCTCCAACCAAGCAAGTCCCAAAACTAGAGTAACAGGAGTGTTGGAAGTCAGTTCTGGGGAGCACTGGGGATATGTGCAGATTTGCCTATACAGGATCACTTAAAAGTGGCACCCCACTAAAGTCTTCCTTGAAACTCTGTCAGTTCACCCTCTGGCCCTAAATTCACTAACAGTACATCACTTTTCCCCTTCCTACATTTATTGTACCCCACCTTGGCCAGGCACCATTGACTCTTTTTGTCAGCAGTAACAGCAGCTCAGGGGAATCTTTAAGACCCTTTCCTTTTCTCCTTTCCCAGTTGGCTGCTTTGTGCTCCATGGACAAACTATCTTTGGGCCTCTTAATGAAGGAGCTGACAGGATCTGAAAGGAAGAAGTATGCTGAGTATCTGGTAGGTCCATGGAATGAAGGAACTAGTCTTGCTCATTCTGGCAACTGGTTAAAAACTGGAGACAGTAGCTGGAAGAACAAGGTGCTGGAGAAGAGGTCAGAAAGTGGGACTTTTGGGCCAAAATCTAGATCTTATTTAGGTCCAGGAAATGAGGAAACTCACAACCCTTGCTTCTTTCTAGCTGGAACAATGAATCATTCATTTTTATGAATCCAATTGTGGTTGGGTTTTGTGTTCGCATGTCTGTTGTTTTCCTCAGATAAGCAAAACATTTCCAAGAGACAGTTAAATTTGTTTTCATTTGTGAACTAATCCAAATTTTAACCCAGAGAAGTGCTAATGTGTCTGAAAAGAGCCGGACGTTAATTTTGGTCCTGTTCTGCTGCACGCTGAATTAAATGGTTTAGTACTCTCCCCCTTCTGCCCTCCCTCCCCACCCCCCCAAGAAAATGTAGGATTAAAGGTAAGGTTGCCACCTTTCTAATTGGACCCGTTAGGCCCTGCCCCTGTCCCCTATTTCCCCAAGGCCCCGCCCCTGCTCCATCTCTCCCTTTGAGGCCCCACTGCCTTTGCCTCTTTCCCCAGCCCCTACCCCTTCTCTGTCTCTTCCTCCAGGGCCCTGCTCGGATCACTCACTCCTCTCCCCTCCTCCCCCTCTCACTCATTGGATCATCTCAAGAAGCTTATCTGCAGGTAGGAGATAGCCCTGGCGGAACAGGGGCTGGTGCGGGTGAATGACCCTGTGCCTCCCTCCATGGTACCTGGACTTTTGGTTCGGGTGCCATTTAGGGGTTGCCAGGTCCCCTTTTGGACCAGACTTTCCAGTCAGAAACCAGGCACTTGGCAACTCTAAATGGCACTTGGACACAGAAGCCAAAAACTGGACTGTCAGAGTAAAACCTAGATGGGTGGCAACCCTAATGAAAGGAGTGACCCACCTGAAAAGACAGGACAGAGGGAGCTCCCCCAATCCTGTTTCCCAAAGACTTTGGGAAATGGCAGTTTGCTACTTCATTAGCAAAGATAATCTTCTGCAGATAGCCATTGGACTACATTGCCCAGCCTGCTACTAAATGGGGTCAAAGTCCACAGGTCGAGTATCGCATGATACCTGTTTCTTGCCATACTCACCACTGGGCAGGAGCTCCAAATGCACAAAAGTCATCTGAGCTGAGCAGTAGGGCTTTCCAGCCTCAAACTTTTTCACTGTGGAATATAATAGTAGTTACCATGGGACAGTGTTCAGCCAGTAGTATCCATTTTATTTTATATGGAAAGATGAGTTATATGGTTCTGTAACAATCATGCTCCAACTCCACAAGGGTGCATTTGCATAGATACCTAGTTGCTAATTGCTGTTTTACCTAGAAAAAATAGAGTAGAGGAGAAACTTTGGGGGATCACTGACATTCTATTTCATTTGCGGGTTGGGGACCATTTCCAAGTTGGGGACCAGTTATGCCCTGACCTCCCAATAAATCAATGGAAAGTGGGTGCCTGACTCACATTTTCTATTTCCTACAATCACCCAAACTTTTGCTCCTGGTAAAAATGCCTCATATTTATAGTTTCACCCTAGTCTGATTTGAATGTCTATCTTTGTGAAATAGAATACTGAAGCTGAGGAGTATCTAAAATACCTAGTGTTGTTATGATAGATGTGCAATGGAGCTTGGTTTTAAAATATTATGCACTGATTTATCCTTCCAACACTGCAGTAGTCACTGGTTTCTCTATTATATTTTCTCTCCTTTTTTATGTACAGATGTAGTTTATTAGTAGTGCTCATTAACAAATGAATGTTTCTCCCAAAATTTGCATGGCTTTTGTGTGTCCATACAATTACTGTACTGTATTTCTCAAGCATGTAGAATAACTAGTGTGCTGCTGTTTCAAACCTGCTCAGTATAGATACAGATACTGAGATGCATGCATTTAAAACACAAAGATGTATTC
Source organism: Trachemys scripta elegans (assembly GCF_013100865.1). Taxonomy (NCBI): domain Eukaryota; kingdom Metazoa; phylum Chordata; order Testudines; family Emydidae; genus Trachemys; species Trachemys scripta. The sequence continues at coordinate 32,945,391 of NC_048308.1, read as the reverse complement.
TGAAGGTACAGTTAAAAAAAACAAAAAACACCTTCCTAAGGGTATGTGTACACTGCAACTGGGAGCGTGCTTCCCAACCCAGGTCGACAGACTTGTGCTAGCTTTTCTGGAGCTAGTGTGCTAAAAATAGCAGTGTGGATATTGCAGCATGGGCAGCAGCTCATGCTAGCCACCCGAATCTAAGCCTGCCCGACCACCCTAGGTGTGACCTTGGGTGGCTAGCCAGAGCAGCTGTGCATGCCACAACATCCACACTGCTAATTTTAGTGTGCTAGCTCGAGTGAAGAGAGAGAGAGAGAGTCATGCTCCCAGCTTCAGTGTAGATGTGTGAGAGGTCCAGAGTCTGTGTCCTTCTGTGTTTTACACTGTAACCCAATATGCAACCACAGGCCAACCTACCGCAGATCATTGAAAAATTCTGAGAGCTGCTAAGTACTCTGCATGTTTTCTCAGTGGATCAGAACAAGGTTAGTTCGCACAAGTGTTCTTGTAATAGTGATTCATTAGGGAAAGTGCTCAGTGGCCCACTTCCACACACTTCCTGCTCCTGTGAGGTCAGTATTGGACAGTGCTAGTTATAACATGCAGGCCTATACAGCTGGACGATCTGTTAAACTGTTAAAGGTAAAAGTACTAACCTTTAAAATATTATTTGAAGGGGGACATTTTTGAGTCTTCCTAAGAGATTTCAGATCACAAGTCCCAATGGCCTCCCTGTTGACTTGTGCTCCTAAATTCTGTAGGCACTTTTGAAAATCTCCCACTAAACTTTAATATCGTAAATCATTGTGGGTGAAATTCACTTGTAGCAATATAGTCCTATGTTCAAACTTGACCTGGGTGGAGGACAAAGTGAATGGGGAGGTAATCTCTAGGCTCCTTCCCAAGACCAGGGTGTAAGATTCCTGGGCAGCCTCCCCCATCCCTATTGTCATCTCTGGGCTGGAAGAGTAGGCAAAGCCCCTTCATACAAGTTGCATGGGTTATCATGGCCACCAGTTTATATAGATAGATTTGTGATTCCATCTCTGATCCACTGCCTCTCTAGGGCTCTTGTGGAGATCCTTCCTATTCGTACAACAGGTTTCCCTTATGTGAATTGAGATCTATTGGCAATAATAGGGATGCTTGCAGTGTTTGACCATATGCTATGATTGTGCCATTTAGAATTTATAATCATGTAGTATTAAAGTTAACCAAATTCCCCCCAAATTAGGGCTATGGCCTGCCCCCTTCACTGCATGTCACTGAGGCTCCCTTTTTAATGCATATTTATTTTAGACAGAATTTGGCCCTGAAATTGTACAAAAAGACAGGGCCCCGTATTGATTTTTTTCTCTTTTCTACACACCCCAGTTGTGCCTGCAAAATACCCAGGATACCCTGTACATTATATTACACACACACATCCTTTACAGGCATGCATGCAACAAGCCTTTAACTGGTAAAAATGTGGGTCTTAGCAATTATCTACTCTAGTAAAATCTGATATAAGTATTTGTCTATTGATGAAAACTGACATGGCTCATTTACATGTATTGAAAGTATTTATAGCTTTCTATGAAAACATGCATAAATACAGTTCTAACTTCCTTTGCTTTTAAAACATTACAATATATCATTCTCATGATTTCCTGGATGAGCCACGTACAGTACACTGATAAAGAAAAATGATTTATTGTAAAATAGTTACAAGTAAAGAAATGTCCTTCGAGGATACAATAATTGTTTTCATTTTCCTTTCCCCAGTGCCAGTGGAATAATAAAATGCTAATAGATGCAAATTATGCATGATCTTTAATGCATACTGAAAAGGGACGATTTGAAAAAACAGGTACCTTTTGTTAGTGATTATCAGTAGTCGTTGCATTATTGTTTTCTGTTTGTATCTCATGTTAAACTGTAACATTCAGTATAATCATTCGGGATTTCTTTATATACTGCCCAGGAACAGACAGGCTACAACAACTATGCTTTCCTGAAGGGTTAAAAAAAAATTCCTTGATTCAAAATAAATTCCACAAGGAAATCTTGGAAAGAGAAAACAAACATTGCCCCAGTAGGACAGCCACTGTGACTTGAAGAACAGAAAATTGAAATACATGAAAAATCAATGAGGTAATAATTAAATTGTGGAACCCACAGTACAGTGGCCAGAGCTCAGCATGCATTTGTTAATATATTCTGGGAACTGGGGTAATCAGCAGTTAAAGAAGAGCAAAGAATGGCTGTCATCCTGAAGCTAATTTCATGATCAGACTCTTTAAAAACACATACCTGCTACAATATACAGAGATATTTATAGGAGGTTAAAGATACAAATTACAGTCCACGAGACTATACATTCCTGATTATCCGGCATTCTTAAATCAGTCCCCTCCTCAGTCTCCCACCTGGGCCTCAGCTGCAGTGTAGCTGTCATTTACGCTATCCATGGCACAGGATTGATGACAGTCATTCGCTGATGAAGCTGTATACATCATTTCTGTCCGGGCTGCACTGGCCAGATGGACCCTGACCATCCATCGCCTGTCAGGGACGCATCTGTTCACACTGCTGCTAGGGGTACTAACAAGTCATTGGCTTTCCAAAAGGACAGTGTCAGCTGGATAGGGCACAACATAAAAACTGTTGTTGTTTTTTTAATAAAGATTCTGTAGCAGGTTTTTTTTTACCATAAAAATGATAGTTTCCATTAGCTTGTGTAAAAGAAGTAGTTTAAAAAAAAAATCATCTAAGCAGATGGAGACACTTTCTGAACTCAAAATATGAAGAGCCTGGCAGTTATTTCTTGATCCTTGTGTATTTATTGTTTTTCAAATAGATGGTTGGACTGATAAAATATTAAAGATGACTATATGGAAATGAATTGTGCTTTTCTCTTAAAACTAAAAATATTTGCATATTTCTTTCTACACCTAGAATTGTCCCTGGATATTCTTCATGTAGAATATCTTCAATATGGATTAAACTTTCTATCTATCTGAAATGAAGGAGCAGTAAAGGAATATTTTACTGTTCAATCTGCAATGTAACCCTAGCCACCAGTAAGACGGAAACAAGCTTCTGAAATGATTGTTTTCAGTAGTGGACTTTATTCTCACACACAAAGTGGCTTATGTTGTAGATACTAAAAGTGAGAATGTTATTGTAGCACAGAGGCTGTAGACATATACTCCCTGTTCACATGCATCCCCATCCCCTCCCCCATCTTGGGGATAACACATAAGTGACAATACCGTGTGTGGCCAGTTTACAATGCACAGTAGAAAGAGCAATTTATTATACAAGGGCTTGCTTTGAAAATTCTTGTGAAGTGCTCATGCAACTGTGTTTTAACATGGATAAGAATGTAAAGTACAAGCTCCTCAAAATGGCATCCAGATTAAAGCAGAGCACCCATCGTTTGAGCTTCCTGAACAAGGGACAACACCACCACCATGACAAAAAGAAGTTTCTGGACCTTACTGAGGAGATACGTTGTACTGATAGTAGTGGGTATCCTCTATGCTCAGCCTCTCTGGAGAAATGTTTTACACCCACTACACCTGAAGTTATTTTCCCTCCTTATTTCAGTCAGACCTAAATTTGCGCTTGCATGTTGCTCAGTGGACTTAAAAATATTTTGGATAAAATATTCACTTTTTGTAGACACACAGGATGATGATGGACTTTGGAATCATTATAAGATAACTAGTTGGCAATTTGAACAGTTAATATCAATTACTTCTTTGCACAGATAGTTTTTAATTTCCATTTTCTCTAAGGTCTCCCTTAGAAACTTTGAAATAACATCTATTTCCCTCTTTGTCCTTTTGCATTTGGTAAATATTGATGTTTTTATTCTTTCTGTATCTTATGGAAGATAAATCATGTGTGTCTGTCTTGTTTAGTTCTCTTAGCTTTGCTAAGTATGGCATCTCAAGAAAAAGTGTATTATTTGCTCATGAATAAATGATGGCTGTTTTAAATAAAAATCAGTGAAGGTATTGTGTGTGTAATGTGAAGTTTTGAAGGATTTTTAGACTCTTTAAAACACTTCCTACCATTCTGTAGCAGTTACTAGCATGTTAGATTAGTATGTCTGACCTGCTCAATGATATCTCTTTTTATATGTTATTCAGACGAACCATGCACAAATGTTTGCATTTTACTGCTGATTCCTGTCCTCAGTCTTTACTAGCAGCCATTGCCATCTCCAGTGGGATTGTTGTTTTTATACATTGCTATTTCTGTAGCAACCAAAGTCCTTAACAGATAAATCAGATAGAATACCTGCCCTCAAGAGAAAGGACTGTGTGTGGAGCTTCCCCACAATGAGGAGCACACCTTTTATAAAAACCTGTGTGTGGGGTGTAGCCTGTGCCATCTTGTGTACCAGTTTGTGGATTGCAGCAGTAGAGTTGGGCAAACCTCTATCTCTTTCCCACTCCTTTAATGTCACCTCCAGTCAAATAACAAAAGAGACAATTCATGTACCACCATTCTGCCTCACCGTTACCTGGAACAGCTTGTTAAAAGGCTAGTTGATATGGGAAGGGCAAAAGCTCCAGTGTAAGTCTGGGAAGATGCTTTTGTTACAAACTTATCTTATCTAGCTCCTGGGTATTTTGTTTATAGTAAACTGTGTGCTTGGGTGTTGTAATACTGCATTTAGGATTGTATGGAGCAATGTCTGGCAGGAAAATGGCAGAATGTAGGTCAGTGGTTGAAGGTCACCTGAATGAAATAAGTCTTGAGAAGGGCTATGAAGGAGAGAAATGAATTCATAGAATATTTTTCCTTAAAAGTGGGTTCTTTCAGGGATGATATAATAGAGTTGGGCAATCTAGATTTATTAATGGTGCATTGTAAAAAACACAAGACCTTATTAGAGGGGGCACTTCTTGGCACTTAACCATGCTGGCTTTCTCTATAGAGTGGTAGACAAGGGACCTGAGTATCTTGAACATTTAAGTGCTCACCCAGTCTAGCTAGGAATGATGGTTTCTATTTTGCTTCTGTACTTTTTTGTACAGCAGATACAATCAGTAGATGAAGAATAAATCACTTCAGCGGGGAATGAGAGTTGAACTATACACTATTCTCCCTTTGTGCATTCTGTTTTTCCTCTGGATGCCACCTTTTGAGAAAACAAGAATAAACCATCATTTAGCTCATAAATTAGGCCTGAAATATTTCGTTCACTGGCAAAAAAAAAAAAAAAAAGGTTATTGATTTTTAAATATTGTATCAATAAACCAGCAAATTCATCTTCAGCACTTTTATTTTGCTTTTGTTTGTGTAATCTTTATTTATATAGAAACAAAGTATGATTGGATATGCTATGTTCCTTTTCTGTGCTACTTATAAACTTTCATACCTCAGTGATCCTAAGTAAGCAAGTAAATATGTTGAAAATAAGGTATAGAGCTTTGTTTACCCTAACTGTTGGATTCTCTTGCTGTTTGTTTGTTCATGAAATCAAAAGAAAAAAACTAATTCAATCCCTTCTTGAATTAAAAATTGAAAGTCTTGACAGTGGTTTTGTTCTAAGTTTCAAGGGTGATGACTTACATGGCAAAGCAGACAACAAATGCTACCCTGATTGGTGAATTGTGTTTGAGGAAGAATCCTACATTGTCATAGTGATCAAATAACCAATCCCTGTTTACAAAATAAAGGGATGAGGCCAGAATTCTTACACATTAAATTAGTAAAATATTTTAAAAAGTACTGAAGTATCCATATATATATACACGCATGCAAGCTAAATAATGTACGGAAAGGTGAGACAAAACAAGGGATGCAGATTATAATGCACAGTTGGATAGAGGCCATCAAAACCAAACCAGGTAGAAAACCAGGTATACCAGTTTGGGATACAAAAGGAAAATAGCCTGGTGCCAGAGTTTCTATGTGATAGCAGGATTCTCTAATATTTTGGGGGTATGAAGATTGTTTTCTGTAATATCTGTTCACTACTTGAAAATCATATTACAGAGACAATAGTAGAGTAAAATTCACAATGCTTGCAAAGCATATATTGATATTTAATCAGGCTGCTTTTTCAAAAAGCTGATACCATGAAATTTTATACAAATGATTCAAGGCTGGATTTTTTTGTTGTTCTAGATATTGTTAAAGACTTTTTCATAGGACTTTTTAGGTAGCAGTATCAACATAGTGCTGGTTCAATGATCACTGGCAGCATAACATAAAAATACGTTGTCAGTTGAATTCAGCTTGGTTTCGCCTTTCAAAGAACCACACTAACTTTGAATAGTTAGGGTCAGATACTCAACTGTGCCCAGTTTCTCTTGGGTGCAGGTATGAGGACTTTAAAAGGGGGTCAGTTTTGGCAACCAGACCCTAAGGCCAGTTCTATGCCAGCCTGGTAAATATTAGTATTGGAACTGATCAAAAAATATACAAGACATTTCAATATTATCAAAA
>NC_048308.1:32934352-32938693 GCF_013100865.1 Trachemys scripta elegans | reverse complement strand
TAGTTCTCGGCCGCTCCCCTCTCCCGGCTCTCCCTGGAGCGTGAGGCCCGGCCGGACTACAGCCCCCAGCATGCCCTGGGCAGGAGCCGAGTGTCGCACCGAGATGATGTCACAGCGGGCGACCAACACACACAGATTCGGAGATCCTAGCCTCCCTATTTCCCCGGACATGTTCAGCTTTTTGGCAATTCCCCCGGACGGGGATTTGGGGACCAAAAAGCCGGACATGTCCGGGGAAATCCAGACGTATGGTAACCCTATTTTTGTTCTGTTTCAGGACAAAAGCATATTTCAAAATGTCCACATTTCCTATGAGATGGAATTTCCATTTTCTGACCGACTCTAATTGGAATAGCTGGGGGCCATTTGGCAGCTCGGGGGGAAGTAGCTGAAGTGCAGTGCCCTCTGGCCACATGCCCAGCACCATATAAGCTATGCTGGTTCTCCACTCTCCCACATTGGGGGAACTGAGAATGCAGTGAAATTAAAATTTGTTTTCAAATTTGAAAAAACAAAGTGATTTTTCACTACTCATCCAGCTCTACTCACGGATATTATGGAATTTATACTGAACGTGTGATGGCATTGTGTTCTCCAAGTATTCATAATGGAATTTATGCTGCACATGTGGAATTTTTCTGCATGTGCATGTATGTCCTATTCTAGATCATGTTACAACTGGCTCTGCAATTTCAGCTCATTCCTACCAAACATACCTTCACAGGCAGCCAGGCAGAACTCAGTGAAACAGTAACACATTACTTCTCTTGGAACTTACATCCAGGAACATTCCAACTACTGATTTCAAGAAACCTTTAAATATAGAGGAGGATGACCTGTGTGAAGTGTAAAACATAAATATATTAATAATAAAACCTCTCCTTATAGAAATAAAATACACATACTACTTATGTATTACCTACAATAACTTAACTGAACAGTATAGGAACATATTGGGAAAGAAATGAGTACTCCTTCTCAGAGATGATATTATTTCAATAGAGAAAAGTCGTGCAGAAATTTGAATAGAAGGTGGGTAATTTTAAGATGGACTCTGAAACCCAGGGGGTAAGGAAAGTGTCATCTTGCAAGGGGAAAACACAGTGAACAGAATGACTCTTCCTGGTGGGACCTTAGGAAAGAGGGGACAGGGACATTACTTCTCTCTTTAGTGACAAAGTAAAATATTGTCCTACTTCCTGATCATGTCTTCTATTGACAATGCTTTCACATCAGCTGCCCATGTTTAAAATAGGCAAGTGGTAAATAGCTTATACCCCACTTTCTGGAACTGACTAAAGGGGAGAGACAATTAAGTGGAAGAATTTTCCCACACTTTTTTTCCTACTATATCTAGTAGAACAAAAGGCAGAATAAATTCTGCAAGCTAAACTTCATAATTATACCCAGTAGCCATAAAATAAAAACCAGTCACTTGACCATATTTGAAATTCCTGCTTGCTTATGTGTCCATCAAGGAACAGCTCCACACCAGTATGTACTTGTGCTGTATTTTCAACATCAGAAGGGCAGAATACCATGTGGAGCATGTACCCACCGAGCCACATAGAAGATCCACAGGATACAGAAAGGCACATGTGTGAATGTAGAAAAGATCAAAAAAGATCTAAAATACCATATAGCTTCGTTTAGAAGCCACTCCTCAATTAGTAACAGCTCTTATTTAGCAGCTGCAGCTTCACCATGCAACTTACAAGGCTTCTAAACATTACCCAGCAGCCCAGTGCACTGAATTGCCATTTGAAAAATAATTGCTCTGAGAAGAGCTACTTCTGGAAATTACAATTTTGCAATAGCTTACAAAGCACTGAATCCTTATTCCTAGATGAAGCTATTCCATCTCTGGCTAGGATTTTGTCACAAGGTAAACTAGACTGGATCTGGGTAGCACTTGCGTAACAGACCTTCAGAAGTAACAAAGTGCTGTGTGGTGGCACTTTTAGTAACGGCACCCTTCCTTCAGAGTCAGTACTAAAGAAATGTTGGTCCTGTGTTTAATCAAGAGAACTAGGTTCCATTTCTGACTATGCCTCAGACATCTTCACTTTGGATTCCATTTTCTGCCTGTAGCCATGGGCAAGGATCCAGTCCTGCAAGCTCTCTACACCTGAGACTCCCAAAGGCTTGAATAAGAGTTCTGCACATCAGCTCTTGCAGGGTGGGTCCTGAAATCAGTTAGGGTCAATTCTGCCACCACTATATTGAGTAGTTCCTTAGTCAGTGAGTAGTTTCTTTGTTCACTGAGTACAGTGTTATACCCCAGGTGAGTAAGGGTGGAAAAATCTGTCCCTAAGTAATTCCTGTTTACAAAGTGATTTAAGATGAAAAGTATTATTAATGAAAATTCTTAGAAATGTCTGTTGAATACAGAATTCCTCAGTTTCTGTCCTGTGCTGCTCGGATAGGATTATCGTGCTGTTAAGCAGTTGCTGCATTTCACTGGTGTATAGAAGTGATCCATGATAATACTTTATACATTTAAGATCTTATTTCTACTGCTTTCTCAGTTGAATAGTCAGAAAGACAAAAGGGACATAGCAACATCTGGCTGTAAGCCATCTATCCAACTCTTGTGGGTAACCAGGTCCTTTTTGTTTAGAGGTACGTAATTATTTGAGAGTACATCCAAACATTTTCTAAAAAGTTCTTTGATGCATTTGATAGATGACTCCTATTGACTTTAATAGGAGTTGCATAACTACAACCTCCCGTATAGCACTAAGGGCTTGTCTTGACAGGCAGCAATTGATCCAGTGGGGGGTCGATTTATTGTATCTAGTCTAGACACGATAAATCGACTGCTGAGTGCTCTCCCGTTGACTCCGGTACTCCACCAGGATGAGAGGCGCAGGCAGAGTCGACGGGAGAGCGTCAGCCGTCAACTTACCGCAGTGAAGACACCATGGTAAGTAGCTCTAAGTACGTCGACTTCATCTACGTTATTCAGGTAGCTGAAGTTGCTTAGATCGATTCCCGCCCCCCTAGTGCCCAGGCCTTAGTATCTAACTACACTTGTCTGAACTACATTTAGCAGTTCAGACATCTGGCCAGTCCTTAGGTGGGTATGGCAAAAAAGCAGTATATTTTTAATAGTCTGCATCTGGGTATATACTGTCATGAAAGTAAGCTCTTATTTCCAAGTAGGTGTAAAGCAATTCTTTGATCTCTTCCTGGGTATTATTTGCATTTGAAGCCCTTGTTGTTCTAATTTTAAATCTCAAAACTTCTTAAGTCATTTAAAAGGATAAGAAAATGCAACTGACTGGTAGGTGTATTCCTCAGAATGGTACCTGCTGTAAATAAGTCCTTCTGCTTCAATATAATTCCCTTATAATCATGACCTGGCTGTTGAGTGACCAGTTGGATGGCGGTGTAGTCCTAGAGAGGTGATTTCCGAAGAAGTGAAGCAGCTCAGTTTGCTGACTTGAGAGAGATTTTGTTTGAGGCTTGTGTGTTTCGTGTTCCAAGTTTAGCTTTTCTTAAGTTGTTACAATTATTAAGAAATTGCTACTATAGGTCCAGAGGCATTTTTTAAATACAGTGTATGCAGAGCCATATATTTAACCTTCCCTGTAACTTATGTCAGGCCACAAGGTCGCCAAAAATGTAACCCAGGCTCAGAGTGGCACAGGAGTTTTCTGATCATATCCTCTTTCAAGCACTATCACAGCAGCAGGAAGGGTATGGCATATAAGCTCCCATATCAGTTTACACTGTTGAGAGATCACTCTTGGACTGTGTGATCCTCAAAGACCCAGTTAGAGACGGTTCCCAATAACAGAGGTTATTACAGAAGGTAATAGTGTAATAGATTCTGCCCATCAGAGTCAAACACACTAGAGGGGCTTGGTGAAAATGATTTTTTATTCTGACTTCTTTTCTAGCTGCAATAGAACACTCAGCTACAACATAGCTTCTTTCTGAGAATCCACTTTCCTGTGAGCTGGCCGTCTTAATCTCATGGGCCACACTAAGCCAATCAGGCACAGGATAAATTCCCATATGACTAATCCAACTGAAGTATGCTTAAACATTACACATTAAACAACAGCCCTTTAAAGTTTCTAGATACGAAGATAGAACTGAATGTTTGCAAAAGGCTTATAAGTACATTTTGCAGACATTCGAATTGGCCAGAAATGTTTTAATCAGAAAAAATTTCCAGTGGAAAATGGAAAATTTTGTTTAAAAAAAAAATGTCAATGTTTTTTTTAATTTGCCACATGCTGATCAGCTCTCACAGAATTAAACAAAATTTGAGCAAACTGTTGCTGGTTCAGAAGCATAGGACATATGCAGTCTGCGCTCATTTGAAGTGCT
>NC_048308.1:32886852-32929352 GCF_013100865.1 Trachemys scripta elegans | reverse complement strand
AATTAAACAGTCAACACTATATTATACTTGGAGATTGACGCACTGGTGTCTACAAACAGAACAGATTAATGTAATGTTTTGCTACCTTTGACCTTGTATCCTTGAGTCTCTTGATTCTATGTCACCAAACATAGTACTGTAATAGAGTTGAGCTCTAGCTAATAGCATGTGCTATTCTGACTGTCATGCTCCATCATTGTAACTTACTGCATGAGGTCCCCAAAGTGCTCCCCCTCCCCCCGAGTCATATCAACAAAACCTAAAAGTAAGCCTTAAAATGGAAATTCTTCATTCAATTCATGCAAAAGCAATCTGATGTCCAACAGCTGGTTATACTGCAACTCCAGACACATTTAAATGCACACTTTGTTAAAAGCCCATTGGTAAATATCAGTCACAAAGCACAGCTCAACTCATAATTTTACTCATTATGTGATTATGATTTCAAAATGGGGTGTCAAAGTGCCATTTCTGCATTCCATAACATGATCTGCAAAACACTGTATTTATGATTGACAAAAGTATTTTCTATGTCTCAAATGTGTTAGTTTTCTTTACCTATTTCTTCTATTTTTTTTCCCAATATAACTAGGGAGAAAACATTGTCTAGTGGTCAAATCACAGGGCTATAAATCAGCAGCTCTGAGTTCTGTTTCTAACCCTGCCATTGACTTGGTGTGCACCCTTTGCCAAGCCATTTAACTGCTGTGTGCCTCAGTTTCCCTATCTATAAAATGGGAACAACTATCTCCCAGGGGTGTTGTGAGGTTTGTTAAATGTTTGTTATCCTCAGGTGAAAGAGTGCCATCTAAACACAAATTAAAATTAAACACTGTGTATGATGGCAATCATGGTTCTGTCTCCCTTTTTTCCTGGGACGAACCTTATGAATTTCAAATTGTAAATGAATTCTCCAAAGATATCACACAGCTGGCAAAAAATTAAAAGGAATTAAAATTCCTTGGAACCGTACAATATGTTGTGCAGTCATGGAAAATATAAAAGAATAGATAACTATTTCAGAGTGAAGGGAAAACCAAAAAATATTTAAAATCAAGGAGTCTGTAAAATCCATTGTAAACTATAATCAGGTTTTATTTTGAAAGGGAGGCTACATCTTTATTATTGGCTACCTCTCCCTTTGTTAACAATGTTTTCTTTTTTCATAATTGAAACATAATTTTGAAAGAAACAAGCCCTACCCTTGTGCATAACTTACTGCGAGATCTTTGCAAAATCATATTAAATATGATTTTAACACAAATGGAGATTTTTTTTGTTGGTGTCAACTTTAATATTTGAAAATGCCTTAAAAATACTTTCAGGATGAAGAGTCAATATAATACCTAGACTAGGATCTTGATCTGGGACCATAAGCAGTGGTATAGTGCAATGTTCCTTTTAATTTTTTTCATCCATGTGCAGACTAAATTTTGTTATGTGCACCGAGGTATGTGTGGATGTGCACCATCAGTAGAAACAAAAACCTAGATATCTTATATATATTTTAAAAGGTTATCATAGGGATAATTACTCCAGCCAGGACAGGTTACACATTTTAGAACTCACTACTCAAAGAATTAAATGTAAGAGGGAAATAAAAATTATGAAATGCATACAGCAGTCAAAAAAACTAAAGTAACACACTTTGAAAGAAGTGATCAAGAAGTAACAACACTAACACAAGTATGAGTTGGGAGGTGAGTGTGAAAGACTGTGTGTGTGTGTGCGTGCGTGTGTGTGTGTGAGAGAGAGAGAGAGAGAGAGAGAGAGAGAGACTGTGTCTGCTGGGTGCTGGGGAAGTCTCTGAGAGACTGTGTGCTGTTTCTTTAAGTTAAAGGCAGTCTCTGCCTGGAACAGTGTTCAGATCTCCTGAGCAAGGCTGTTCTGTCTCCCCTGCTGGGGCACAGGGGCATGGGGAGGGGGACACCCTGACATCAGCACTCCTGTCACGTCCCCTCCTGCCAGCGGGAGGGTCCCAGGAGCAGCAGGGACTCCAAGGCAGAGAGCAGGAGCAACTTGGCTGCAAAGCAACAGAGGGGATGGGGCACTTGAATACACGCTGCCGGCTGGATCTGAGCGGCTCTCTAATCAACTGCACAGCACTTCAGTCACTGCTGGGTGGCCGCCCCACTGTGCAGCTTACAGGGAACACAGGTGTAGTTTACTGGTGCCTCTTTCATGCTGCCATCTTGTTCTCCAGATTCTAAAGTTTCAGTCAAAGTAAAAACAACAACAAAAAGTCAGTTTCTGGGTGTTGTGGTTGTTAAGATGGGTTTGAAAAAAAACATATACCAAGAGTAGCTGATGCAGTGATATCTGCTTGCATTTGCACAACCTGAGACAATAACTCTGAGGTGTGAGCTCACCCATTCTTTCCATTGGCTGCTAACTCAGATATCCAACAATAATACTTGAAATGACATTGTTACCAATGTCACTGCTTGTCCAAGCAAGTAAACAAGGAAAGGGAACATTTCCTATTATGAAGATCTGCACAATCTAATGACAATCGTTTTGGCATCACAAGCAAGTGGACACAGGAAAGTACTGCCACTTCCCCCCCACCCCAATACATAAAGAAAAGCCAAGCTGAGAGAGCCTAGTAGAACCCTGGGGGGCATCTACGTTTCTCCCTCCAGGCAGAGCCAAGTTCAAGAAGCCCAGTGGGTCATACAAGCCTCACCAAGGGGAAGCCAAGCCTTAGGAGCCTAGAGAGCATGCTTGATTAGATTTTGAATATCTACTTGATTTACTGTGAATGGCACCTCATATGGGTGAATCTTGGAAGAGTACCACTATCCTTCCCCCCTCCCGCCATGTTAGGACCATTAATATAGTCATGGTATTCTTTAAATGCCATAATCATGCTGTATGTGTGTATGTGTGCATGCACTCAGATACACACACACAAATATATGTAAGCAAGCAGAATTTCAGAATACTACTACTTCTAGGATTTTATGCCTGGATAATCCTTTTAGTTTACCACAAAACCGAAGGCTTAACAGGATAAACATCATACATCCAATTAAATCTAATAAAAGCAAGTTGGCTAGTTACTGCCATGTCCCACTTCTAAAACAGTAACTTTTGTAGTTTGCTAAGCAGGTAAATATTTACACAGAAAAATGTAATTTTCTTTTCATTTATTTAGAAGCAGCATGTTATAGACCCTGATTTCCAATTTTATTTTTCCAGTTAAAGCTGGCACTGTGATCTCAATTTGTTATCTTTCTAAGCTTGGAATTTCATAGCTGAATTGAACTTATGTTTGACAGTGGTGAACAACATATTTTTCCTAGTGTTAATTAACTCCATTTCCTCTTGTGATACACATCACATATCATTTCTTAATTAAAGAGAAGCCTATATATGGCATAATAACAACAGACACTATAGTTACTATAACTGTTTTCAGAAATATATTTTAGGACAAGAAAAGAAAAACTTTTCTTGGAATTTAAATGTAATTACTAATAATTTCATCATGATTATTAAGATGGCAATGTATTCTTAATTTAGTCTCATAATGAACTGCTTCAGTAAATGGCAAATGATTCCATTAGTTAAGAATCTAAAAATTTCAATTTACATCTGAATGTTGGTGACTAATTTGTCAAGCGGAGGCTTTTGTTTTAGAATTAGGATATTTTGCTATGCTCTGTGAATAAAATGTCTGAGGTCTTAAATATTAATCTCTCAGTTTATTGAAAGAAGATCATTTTCATCCTCCAAATGCTTTTAGCATGCATTTCTGATATGAACTTTGAAAATGTTTTGCTCTTGATAAACCAGAAGGTGTTTGTTCCAAAGGATCACAAAATTGTCTCTCTCACTAATGCATGCAAATACCAGCTTGTTTCTAAAAGTTTCTATTGGAGAACAGGGCTTTGCTGTCAGCTAAAGTAAAGGGATTACATCAGCATTCAGGGGAAAAAATATTCTTTTCCTCCTAACTCCATAGTCTATGTTCAATCAACCTATAGCTAATGGAAGCCCTCCAGTGCTAAGCAATAAACAAACACAGTTGGGCAAATAGTCCAAAATCAAATCTAGTATATAAGGTGGACAATACATAGTTAGTTCTATTACAGAGCCCTCCCATGGGGACTGGAGCTGCTTCTGAACCCTTCTCATTACATACCAGCACCATCTGTAGCCAGCCTGAACCTTATTTGGGAATTTATAAAGTACACGGAAAAAATAGAGTAGGAATCAAGAGCCAGAGAATCCTATTTCAAGTTTAAATTTTGCTTGTGAAAGATCATTTGGTTTTAGACTCAGCAAACAGAAGGCCCTCATCACTCACAATGAGCTGCACATGTAACAGGGATTACTTCAGATCAGGGAGATTGAAGGTAATTGCTACTTTCCACAGGGAGATATCTAGTACTAGTGCAGCTCAAGAGAGATACAGTACAGCGCCAATAGCTACAACACCTCCACCCCAAAGCAAATTGGAGCCACCTTTTCACTGTTCCCTTCTTTCCTTTTTTAACAATCATGTGAATTATAAATGAAAAAAGTATCAGAAGAGCACAAGGTTCCTTTAAATATATGGATGTGTTGTGTTTAAAAAAACAATATTTCAAGGTCAGTTAAAAAAATCCATGGTGTTATATTTTGCTCATCAGCTAAAAGTGGCTTAAATAACTATATATATTATTATTTTTATTATACTGCAATAACACCAGAAGGCCCTGACCAGGGATCAGGACCCCAATGTACCACATAGTATTTGTGCATACAGTGAAAAGATGGTCCGTGCCCCAAAAGAGCTACAGTTGAAGTAAAGTGTCAAATTTATCCTTGGTGTTTCTCTGGGCTTGTCTACTCAGTGGGGGTGTCATTTCTAAAATGCAGTAATGGGTTATACAATAATTGATCTGTGAAGATTCTTCTGGTGCTCTTTAACATGGTGCCATTTGAAACAGTACTACATTAAAGTGCACTAGGAAACCTTTAGTTTGCACCAGCAGGGTCTATGTGGACCAATTAATGTGCAATATGTTAGTGCACTTAAATCACACCCCCGTAGAGTGCATTACCCCACCATGTAGACAAACCAGACTTTTCTTCATTTTTCTGTTTGGTTATAATCTCAATTAATAAATCATCATCATGAGCTTGTTTTCTCTGCACAAAGTTCAGATTCTTGATTAGCCAATGCATCTATTGTGATAAATTTTATCCTTTCACTAATTTATTAATTCAATTAAATTTATGGATTTCTTCAGATTTTTAAATTACAACTATAGGTGCCCATCCATGTTCTGTCCCATGAAGTAAAAATTACAACAAAAAACATGGAGGTGGTTTTAGTTGGAGCTCCCTAGGGATTGGTGCTAGACTCAATGCTAGTAAATATTCTGATCAACAATCTGGAAAAAACAGGAGTGTCATAAGTAGCAGCAGGGAGGTGATTTTACCTCTGTATAGGGCATTGGTAAGACTGATTCTAGAACAGGGGTCGGCAACGTTTGGCACGCGGCTCGCCAGGGTAAGCACCCTGGCGGGCCGGGCCAGTTTATTTACCTGCTGACGCAGCAGGTTCGGCCGATTGTGTCCCGGGCCAATGGGGGTGGCGGGAAGCCACAGCCAGCACATCGCTCACCCGCGCCGCTTCCCGCCGCCCCCATTGGCCCGGGACGGCGAACCGCGGCCAGTGGCGGCCGCGATCGGCTGAACCTGCTGCGTCAGCAGGTAAATAAACTGGCCCGGCCCGCCAGGATGCTTACCCTGGCGAGCCGCGTGCCAAACGTTGCCGACCCCTGTTCTAGAATAATGCATCCTGTTCCAGTGTCTACCTTTCAAAAAGTTTGTCTAAAAATTGGAGCAGGTGCAGAAAAAAACCACAAAAATTATTCATGTGCTAGGGAAAATGCCTTACAGTGAGAGACTTAAAGAATTCAATCTGGTTATTTTACTAAAAAAAAAAAAAAGAAGAAACAAAAGCTTGAGAAGTGTCTTGATTATAGTGTAAAGTATCTTCATGGGGAGAAAATACCAGGTACCAAAGAACTCTTTAATATAGCAGAGAAAGGCATAGCAAGAACCAATAGCTGGAAGCTGAAACCAAACAAATTTGAATTAGAAATAAGACACATTTTTAATAGTGGATATTAACCATTGGAACCAACTACCAAGGAAAATAGTAGATTCTCCATCTCTTTACATCCTCAAATCATAGCTGGATACCTTTTCAGAATATTTTTTTTTGGCCAAACAGAAGTTATTGCGATCAGCATAGATGTAATTGGTAAAATACTATGGGCTTCTGTTGGGAGAGACAAGCTTTCGAGCTTACACCTGACCTGAAGAAGAGCTCTGTGTAAGATTGAAAGCATGTCAGTCTCATCAACACAAGTTGGTCTGAAAAAGATATTACCTCAACCACCTTGTCTATCTAATAGCCTCAGACTGACATGGCTACAAACAACACTGCATATGACTTGTGTTATACAGGAGTTCAGACTTGATGATCTAATGGTGCTTTCTGGGCATAAAATCTATAACTATAAACAAAGGAATGCCCATGTATCAACTTCTGTAAGTTCCAAAATTGAGGGTCTCTCACAGGGAACACCCAGCCAGTGGCTCCTCTTTTATATTGAGGGAGCTCCAATTCAAACACCTCAGCTTCTTTCAGTAGTAGCAGTATTCATGAGAAGAAAGGCAGACCAAAGGCAAGGATCATTGTGTAGACACTCTACTCTGGAAAAAAATGTTATAGACTGCAAGTAATGGAACTATTGCCTGTAGGAAGAACATTTTCCTTCTAAATGAAGAATTTGACACAAATGAATCTCAGCTATAAGGTTTTGGAATAAGCACTTGGGATATTTTAGATGGCCTTGTCTTTGCCCGAAAGGAAGTAGTTCTTGAGAAGAGTTTACTGAAAAAGAGTCATCTAAAAGACCAATTCAAGATGTATTGATGTTTTTCAATGTTTTAGTATTGTGCATCACAAAACATGATTTTTGCAGAATTGCTTTCCACTGTGTGCTCTTGTCAGACTGGTAATATAGGTCTATATTGAGGTCTTCCACATCAGATGCAGTGATGCTGCAGGTAGCTTTGTGGTATTGTGGAGGATATGGCACAGACAGTCCATAAAAAACACGCTTCTTTCTTTTTTAGCACCCTGTTTTCAGCTGAACTGAAATGACCCACACTGACACTAGAATTATCTGTAGAAAGCCCAACAGTATTCTCCCATGGTATATGGTTAAACTCCAGTATTTCATCAGTTGTAGAAATGTTTTCAATGCTACTTGTTAGGCATTTAGACAAAAATTCCATTACTGTATTGTTGTGATTCATATACTGATATAGCTAATGTTTGCCTTTTCAGTGTTAGAATCATTCAAATGATATGCAGTTATTGAAAAATAATTCATTCTTCACTCTTGATGTTAGGTTGCTCAGAAAGTAAGGAGTAAATGTTCATTCAAATTTCATGAAGAATTTGTCCGAGCACAAGCATAGCCCTTGACAAATCACAATGTCAAAACAAATTGTTTTTTTTAGCATTAGTCGTAGGTGATCAATTAATCTGTTAAATACATTATGCTATGCCAATAAATTGGTTGTCCTCATTTCATTGCATGTCACCTGATTATTGTGAGGCATACAGAAGCTGAATATAAGTTGTTTATTCAGGTCCCTAGTTTGTTTGTGCGATGCAGCTGCTGTATGTTCCCAGACATATTTGTTTCCTTGATGAGAACAGCTGATATTTTTGTGGCACACACTACACATGAAGCATGTTTCCTTTCCTGTGACTGGTTTATGAAAGCCCACTCTTTCACCCAGTCATACTGGAGCTTTGTTTTATTCAAACTGCAGATTTTACCAGATTCTGAATCTTTTAATATATGTGATATAAAAAAGTGCATGGTTGAGGATATCCTCACAATTGCTGGCTGCATTGGGAGCCATTGCCTTCCTCTACCACTCATGACTAACTAAGCTAGTGAACGCATTTGGCACACAACTAATGAGCAGTGTCCAATATGACTGCAGTTAGGTACCCATCTGAGCCACCCACTGCTCGTCTCCATCACCACTCTTATCCACCCTGCAATCTAAGCCACTCCGGTTGTCCACACATTCACCTTATTGAGGTAAAGAAACTGCCTGGGGCAGGACCATAGAGCTTGAAGAAACGTGCTGAGAGTAAAGAGCTGCAGTAGCCATCCCATTGCCTAACCCTGATTATGCAGCTAACTCTCCCACTCACTAAGGAGTAACAAGAGCACCTGACAGAGATGGCGGCTCTGGGGAAAGATCAGTACCCCTCATGAAGATGGCTGACTTCAAGGGGTCAGAGGTGCTCGAATGCTTGAGATTAATAGCTTTATGCTGGAGACGAAATAGTGAAATGCTTGAGTGTCCATGAAATAGCTGAAGACTAGGTAGGTCTGCAGACATTCCCCATTTCACACCAAAAAAGGCGCTGTTGTGAGGTTTCATATTATTAATACTTAATTATTTTTACAAAATACACTACTGTACATTTGCTATACTTTCTGAAGCATTATTAAACAAAAACTAATTTGTCCAATAAAGTACAGTTTGTGATCCACTGCTTTGGTTTTTCATTTTTGTTAGCTTACTTTCTAAATTGCAGAATATGCTGATTGATTATAGTTCCTTCTGTCAGCCCCAATTTGCAAGGATCTTCTCTGTGTGCTTTCTCTCACTCACACACACTAGTTCTCTTTGCTGTACAAGTAAACAATTTATTTCTTCATATATCTTTAGTATTTTTTTATTCTAACAGAGGATATTATTTTAAGTATTGACCAATAGTGGTTGCTGGACCCTTTTAATTCAATCCTCAGCCCTCCCTGATCTGCCATGTTTGCAGTAGTTCAGTTTAAAAAAAAAAAAAAACCCCACAAAGTCTATTTTCCACATTTCTTTTTTTCTACTTGCTATCGTTTAAAAAGCAGCTTTGTGAACCTTGTTCATGGCTTTCCCAGATTTTGCTGTTAGCTGCCAAGTCCCTGTCAGATTGAAATTGAAACGGCAGAAAAAAGATTTTCAACATACTTTTTCTGCAATTTTTTCCTGTCTTTCACCTCTAATGAAATGACCTTTATCTGACCCCTCATCCTAGACTAAGCAACATTGAGTTTTGCACCCTAAATTTCAAATATTTTATTAAATTAGCTACAAAATAGGTATTTAAAAATGAAAGAAGGATGATATAAACAGTTTATGTGATTCTTGGCAATGAGACACCATATTTAGCTCTAATTTTGAACTGTTCACTTGAAAGATAAAGGACTTTCTACTTGAGAGACCCTAATTCCTTCTCAGGATTGGTCCAAATATACATAATATTTGCACAAATAGTAGCAGGTTTTCTTATAGTGTCTATATGTGTAATATGTAAATGTTTTATGAGACTCCTTTTATCAGTGTGTTTTAACCTATGATAATGTAGCATAGAATAATTGCACTGGTATTGAAAAAATAAATTCACCCAGCTACTCCAAAACAGTACCTTAATCTAATACATATAAAAATTACCTATTGAAATATACTGTGTGAAAAAGCCAGATTTACCAACTCATTCTTTTTATATATATATCTTACCCAATGTTCAACACTTTACTCTTGATGAAATGTGCCTTCAGTGCCTTGTTCCACTACCTAATGTGCCAATATTTCCTGCTACATTAATTTTTCTCTTTTTTAATGGAAAAGATGCTCACCAGCATAAACATCTCTAAAGTTAATCGTAACAACATACTTAAATAAATAGCAGATGCACAAGGGAATCTTGGGTTAAATGTATGAGTGGCACAGTGTCATAATCCCATGTGTGAACTACTTTACCCATTATTGGTGTGTAGCAAAATACACACTAGTAATAATGAAATCCCTCTAACTCTCAGGTTTCTGAACTGGGTCAGCCTATCTCTAACACTATGTATATGCAAAGAAGCCATGGTGGTATATCACACTGCTATAAAAGTGTGCGTGGATGGAGGGATAAATAGATTGATAGACTACATAAATATTTTTGTGTGAGTCTTGTGCTTATCAAAGAAAAAGATGTAATAGCACTGGCTAGACTACCATGCTTAGTGCAGGTAGGCACTATGCAGTTTTACCCACACGGTCCTAGTGAGGTATTTTAATCTTGACTGCCACACCCCTGGCATTTCCAGTCCTTGGCCACTCTTGAAATGTTCAACTTTAATAAATTCATTCGTAGTTTTTTCATGTCATCAAATGTGTAGAAAGTGTTTAGGATTAGACAACTTTGTTTACACCCGTGACCTAAAACAGGATTTGGGAACTTTAGTTTCAGATGTGAAAGTCTGGTATACTAAATCAAATCATAATTTTAGTCTGTTAACTAGTTTCTTCTAATCATCTTTCCAAATTAGTGTTTCAGAAACAAAATGCACAACATGTGCAGTGCTGCTATAATATTTATTTGGATGAACTAACAGAAACGGTGTATGGCTTTGGAGGGTTTTGCTTCAATATGCCTCATAGCTGATGTATCTAAACTCAGGCCCTACTGAGTGTTGGTGTGGCATTTGAAAGGGTTTCTTAGTTTACTGAGGGTTGGTGTTGCTTTCACTACTTTTAGAATCCTTTATTGAATGTTTTACTTGTTTCTTCTGTGAAATGTCTTTGAAAAAACTCCACAAAACAACAAAGACAAGATCAATAATTTTCTAATATATTTGATACTCCTCAGGTTGCTAAATATAATCCAATTGGTTGAAAGATGATTATGAGACTAAACAGTTTGCAACAAATACAAATTAAATTTGCCCTTCTGTTTTGCTGGCCAGTAGATTTTTTTATTTGTTTGTTTGTCAGGTGTGAAAGTAAGATAAAAGACTTACCATTCCGGGGGCCTGCTCTGGGCCCCTGGAAGGGGCTGGGTCTCAGGCAGAAGGGGCAGGGCTGGGGTCAGCCTCCCCCAGCCAGACCTTCCATGCTGCTCGGCCTGTGCTGCCCAGGGCTTCGGTGGTGATTTAAAGGGCCTCGGGCTTTTAAATCGCTGGGCCCCAGGGCAGCCCGCCCTATCAGTGGCCCTGCCAGTAGGGTGCCTACCCATTGGTGGCCCGGGGGCAGAGACGTTAAAGCACTGCCACAGCAGCTCTTTAATGCCAGCTGTGTACGGGCCGGTAGCGGCGGACACTTCTTATTGGTATGCCGTACCGGACCACTTTCACCTCTGTTGTTTGTTTTACAACTATTGATCTCCTAGTAATGGGTGAATACAAAATCACATGATCCTGTGAAGTAAAACACAGAACTCTTAGCCAGTAGAACAATAGAGAAAAAGAATGCGTAACACAGGCATCTATACTTCTTCTCTTACTGTAGTTCAGAATTAGGAGCACACTTTCTTGTTCTTGTCTATTTGCTAGGCTTCTCAGGTGTGCTTTAAGGAAACTACAGATGTGAAAAAAATAGCTAAATATATTTCCAACATTCCTTGTCATGGTGTGTATATATAGATAGATATATTCCAACAACATTCTGCATAAAGCCAAAGGGCTGGTTGGTGTACATATAATCTGTGCTCTATAAGGGGTAGTGCTTAGCCTTGCCATCTCAGGAACAGCTCCAGGAAGAAATTGTGCTTGTCCATTTGCTGGGAATGAGGCATAGCAGGCACACAGTGCCTGCTTACTCTTGATAGGCTCAGATCCATGCGTGTAATGAGGTGGCCTAACTCCCCTTGGGTTCCTGCGTACTGTGTAGGCCAAACCACAGTCTAGCTCCAAAATGTTATAATTTTATATGAACTGCTCTAAAAGATAAGAAAAAAGAGAGAAATAGTTTGTTTACAGTACTTTAAGCAAGCTTGCACAACTGGAATACCCCCCCCCCCTTATCCTGAAGTGGCAGCAGAACTATGAAACTCCTTTCCCAGTGTTGGTGGGCCATTTCTGGGCCATTCCATTTAATTGCCTCTGGGTCAGTAATACCCCCAGAGAAATTGAGGCCCAGGAGCCAGAAGTCATAACAGCAAGAGATGATTTTGTGTCTTTTTTCTTTCCCTTTATTCTGTCTGTCTTTATTCTGTTATTTTCATCATTGCAGACTTCTTGAATTTTTTCATAGCAACAAATCCTTCTCAAACCAGAAGGCAGTAGGTTTTGTTAAATAAGCTCTCAGTTAGGTAGATATGCACAATAGGGTCTCTTTTTAAAGGGGGACTAAGTGAACTGTGATATGGTGAGCAGTATATTCCAGTGGGCAGGGCATGAGAATGTGAATCAGGATATCTGGATTCTATTTCCTGCTATGCCATTCATTGAATTGTTGTGTGACCTTAGATTTATAAAACAACCTCAGTGCACTTCTACTTCTTCAATGTAAAAATGCTGCTGTGGCTAGTTACCTTCCTTTATGAAGTGTTTGGAGGTCTTCTGGTGAATAGCTCTAAAAGTCCACGAAAGCTTATGCTCTAATAAATTTGTTAGTCTCTAAGGTGCCACAAGTACTCCTGTTCTTCTTTTTGCGGATACAGACTAACACGGCTGCTACTCTGAAATCTAAAATAATGCTATGAATAACATCAATATGCATTACAAAATAATCTAATTACAAAAGAATAAATCACTTAAGATAGTCTGTGTTTTAAGTATCATACATATAATGAACATTAAATCATACTTTATCTTAGGGCTACACTTATTAATAGTTTATAAAGGGTAAATAAAGAATTAATACACACTTAAATGGTAAATCAGTAGTTATACATTGTTATAGAATATAACTGGTCAATAGGTGGCATATAAACATGGCTTATACCCATAAACTCCTTAGGCTGTTAAGCTTATAACCATATGGAACACATACTACTTATGTCTGTAATATGCTCGTTACATCTATTAATCATATATAAACTGTTTATAAATGGAAGCTTAATATAAATGGTGATCAAAAATAGAATATCAACCAGACAGAAAGCTGCCATCTTGAAAAAGTATGTAATTGTATGTTTCATTATGAAAGCAACACTTTTAGAAGTTTGCAGATTGCTAGCCCAGCTTCATGGAAATTTCTAAGAGAACTGGGCCTCTGACATGGGAAAAGCTTCAGGATACACTCCCATCAGCAAACCTCAGGATCTTCCTTCACTATCTCACGCACCCCATACCATACTTGTAGATGGCTTCTGGGGTCAACAGTGCCCTTTGCTCTGTTCCCCTCCCAATTTGGTGATTAGATCATTGGGACTGCCAAGTAGGCCTGCGTATCCCACAATCCAAGAAAGGGTCTCTTGGGTGATAGTAGCCTTACTACATGCTACATCCTGCAAAACTAAGCCAGGAAATAGTCTTGCTACAGAAGCAGCTACTGCTCCACACACTTTGTCCTCATATGCCCTAGATTGCCCCACAGCAATGAATGAGGTTTCCATTAATATAGTGTAACATTTATATTTTCCAATCAATCTGATAACTGCAAGTGCAAACAGGTAGTTTGATCCCAATTTCTATGCATAATCTTTGAAAAGTGTTTTAAGACCAGGCTACATATATACAAATTATAATAATCTAATGTAAGGAAAAAAACATTAAAAACAAATACACAGTATTGTTACGTATTATTAATATAAAGATGAGATGAATATAAAGTTTTAATGAGCATGCGCCAGTAAGTGTTATGCTGGGGAAACATTTGAGTAGTTTTCCTGCTTGGTGATGGGAGCATAGTCCTAGGTGTGTGTGGTGCAAGGAATTCTAAGCTTGAAGACGCAGTTGTCCTACCCACAGAATGATTAGCAAGTAAGGGGGCAGGGTGGGGTTTCTGGGGTTATCAAGGATTAGCTTCTTTCTTCTCAAGACAGAGATTGGTGTTAAAGAGACTTCTTTTCTGACTTTAGACTGTTCATTGTTTATAATATTAGTTTTCTTGTACTCAAGTATTAAGTGTTGGTTTGCCTGATACCTTAGATACTTTCAAGCCTAATTCAGTTTTTCTTTTCCTGATTTTTATATTTGTATACAGTATCTTACTAGTGTTAGACTCTGTAAATACATTTTATATTTTAAAATTTGTTTTCTCTTAAGTGCTGGAAATTAAATTATCGGAGCTAACAGTGATGACATGCAAAAGTGAGGAATAAGGTCTCACAATACTGCCTTGAAAGTACACTTCAGTATTAAATAGAAATCCAGGAAACAAATGTATTGTGGTAAACTTTAGTCAGGAGAAATAAAAGGCTGTGAACAGCTGATTTAATTTACTCTTTGTTGCTAAGACTTACCTAATCATATTGTGTGGCCAGCTGATCAGGTAGGGTTTGGAGGTCATCACACAGACATTTCTGGTTTTTTTCAAATTTTAATGAATACATGGGTTCTTCTTTCCTCTTTATTTACTGTAATAATTAGTTCTAGTGATAATTACCAACTAAAAGGAAATTAGGGATGAGTGAACTTAAAAATGTTCAAGGTTCAGTTTGGAAATAACTGAGAGGTCCCAATGCTTATCTGATGGTTATCTTATTCTATTTTAATTTTTTAATATTATTTTATTAAGAAGATGTTTTATGTGTGCTTTGCATTTTGAATGTGATATGGTGAGATTTGAAGTAGTTCTTAATTCTTGTAGGGATAGAGTTCCACAGGCTTGGACCTGCTCCCTAGAAGGCCCTTTTTCTAGACAGATAAGCTTCACCCTAGTAGGAGATAATTCCATTGGATAACTCCACTGTACCATAGGAATGGAGTGATCAATGGCAATCAAGACTCCAGTGTGAAGCAGTCTCTGAGCTCTGGTCTACACTGGGGGGGAGGAAAGGGGGTCGACCTAAGATACGCAACTTCAGCTACGCAAATAGTGTAGCTGAAGTCGGCGTATCTTAAGTCGACTTCCCTGGCCGTGAGGACGGTGGCGAGTCGACCGCTGCCGCTCCCCCGTCGACTCCATTTCTGCCGCTCGCGAGCTGGAGTTCCGGAGTCGACGGGGAGTGTGTTTGGGGATCGATTTATCCACATCTACACGAGACGCGATAAATCGATCCCCGATAGATCAATCACTACCAGCCTCTTTCCGGCTTCCACCCCCTCCCCCAAGTGATGCCGTGAGCTGGTGGGGCAGGTCGGAGCAGTGGCGGGCTGGGGCCAGGTCGCTTGCTGCTGCCAACACCAGGCCTCATGCTAATCCCCCATGCTGCCCTGGACTCCACATCCCCCTGAAGTGTGGGGCCCCCCATAGCATGGTAAGCCCAAACATTGGTGGAGCACGGGCACCATGGCCCCATATAACTTGCCGTCTATGCTGCACAGACCTTCTCCTACCTTCTGGTCTCTGGTTGCTCTTGTTTGCCTTTTAGTCTCACTCCAATGTAACTCTCACCTGCCCCTTTTCCTGACTGACTCATGACTAATCAGGTCTCTCATCCCTCTTTTAGGCAATTGGGGGTCCACTGATGAATCACAGATGCACTGGTCTCTTCCCTTTTAAAGGGCCAGTGCCACCCTATGATGCTGTAGTATTGCGGTAATAATGCTCACAGTAATCTGTGTTAAGGAGGTAAAGTACTGCATTTCCTCCAAATCTCTTAGGTATCCAGTCCAATTTTACATACTTAACAGGAAAAAAACATTTTCAAGATTTCCACTATTGCTAACTTTTGGTCAGGCTGGAAGTATTGTGAGAATATTTTTTTCTCATGGTATTTTTGGCACTTCAGGTTTTGGCCAGAACTTGCAAGTACGAAGTTGCCTGAAAATTAGCATGAACATTATTGGAACTTTTTACTACCATAAAAATTGTTTGGTTCTAGAAACAGGCAATAGTTTGGGGCTTGGGAAGGTAGGTTGATAGTTTTTCTGAATGAGTTTGCCTATGGGAAATCAGGTTTGTTGTTTTCTAAAGAAGGTTAATAAATTTCCAATAAACAATAGGTGCAGTACTCAATTTGTTGATTAGTGGGGTCGCACTACAGTTAGCTTAGGCCTGGCTGGATTATCTGTTCGTGCTGTGGGTGTGTAGGGTCAATTTTTGGCCCTTGGAGTCAGAATATAAAAATCCACCAGAGTGAAGAGGCTCATTAACATGTTCTCAAAGGAAGGCTCCAGCAGAACCAACTGAAAATTGCTTGTCAGTCCAGAGACATTTTCTATTGAATGACTGAATAATTCTTCCACACGCAAAGCCAAGATCGCCTTTTGTAGATGTCTGTAAGTAAAGAACCCCTTCATTTGTAAAACTCATGGCATGAAAATTGCTGTTGTGCTAACTGGTTACCATTTCTGAGCAACACGCACACACAAATATATGGGTTTATACCACATAAATACTGGATATTGCAGAAGGCACCATGTAATGAAAAATATTGTCATAGTTAAATAGAGAAAAGCAACATTCTGAATGACTAACTAATGCTTAATCACATGGAAATCCATGTCATATGCATGAATTCCCAGAAAATGTATTTTAAGCAGTGTTCTGAAAATTGCTTGTTTAGTATGAGTGCCACTAGAAAACATTATTTCACAAGCAATTATTGGAATAACAGAGATAGGTTGAATGAATGAATCATTATAATAAAACTCTTCTTATTGATATTATTCTGTTTTTTTCCAAATAAAATCTAAAAAACTGCTTTTCTTTTAAAAAATAATATAAAACATTGCCCCTTAGTGAGATGTCAGCTATAGGTACAAACACAGTAATATGCATCTGAGTATTCCACAAGTTCTGTCCATGACTAGATATATTGAAGTGCCCTTAGCTTTGCCTCAGGCCCTTATGCCTCCAGCTGGTATATTATTGGCTGATTTACTGGGAAAATAAAGATTAGAAATACATGAATGAACATTTTTGTTGCTCCTAATCAGCGGAAAATAGATCATTTCCTGTCTCTGAAGCAGCAGATACTCTTTATAAATGTGAAACACTTATGATCAGCAGTCAACTTGTGAGCTGACATGTACCGTAGCCTGAATTTTGTTGGTATTACATTTAAAATGAGGTAGTCATGTAATTATCAAAATGAATTTATGCCTCGAATAGCCAAAATTAAATTCCATAATTGCAGTGGAAATTAGGTAGGTGAATTAAGCTCAATGCTTTCCCTGGTTCAATTTTTCATTGCAGCAAATCTGAGGTATATCCAGGATTTGTAAAAAGATGAAAGAACCCACACCATTCCTCCATATCAAAATGTTTTGGTAATTATTCTATTTAAATAGTAACATTTTATTTTTTTAAGCACTTAGAATCTTGATCAGAATCCATATTCATGGAGGTCTGCTGTAATCCACTTTACCACTTAATGTTGCAATTCAAATGTTCAGTAAGAAGCAAAGCCCTCCAGAATAAAGCATGAATATTACCGTGTGGGGCTGTAAAGAGAAGACTATTAGAATATATCACCAACACACTAGGGGACCATTTAGTGCACTGCTCTAAATACATCATTTAATTACAATGGAGACATTACTTCATGTTTCTACTGATGTAAGTATTATTAGAATTCATGATATTCGCAGGCTACTGTGGGCCATTACATTGGCCATAAGCTATTCCATAAGATTTACTACTAAAGGCCCGCAAGGGTATTTGAGCATTCATGGATTCTCTGGCAGTAGGCTTTTATCTAAGACACATAAGTGAGGGACAACCGAGTTATTATCTCTAAGAAACATAGCTTAATATTTTGGATTCTAAAGGTTAAGGTACCATAAATCCTGAATTACTCTGAGATATCACATAAAAAGACATTTTTATTTTATTTTACTCTACTCTGCCTCTTAAAATATTTTATGATGGCAGTTTCTAGAGTTGTACCATGTTGTTTACATTCAGTCCCTGGATGCATCAAAAACACTGACACAGCATTTCTTTTAAACTGCAGTAATAGAGGCAAACTACATGCAGGGGGATTTTTTCTCCTATTGCTTTTCTCTAACATACATCATTTCCAATTTGATTAGTCGGTTTGTCGCCTTGCTTTGGAGGGTGTCACTACACACTTCCTTATACTTTCAGAGGCCTTGTTATTGCATTGCTGGACAGTGAGCAGCAGGCCCTGCTGGAGCAAGTATGATCAGCGTATGCACTGGAAAGTAAAAAATCCAAATCTGTCCTTTTGAATCAGAAGACTGATTTTTTTAGGCATTTAAAAGTATATTGGTTAAGCTTGTATGGTGAAAAAAAGTTTGACACTGTTCCTATAAACATTCTAAAGGCAACTGCATAGCTCTTTGTGGCATGTGAGGGTTCAAATACATTTCACGTGTAACTGTGAAAACTAATAAACAGTCAGGTTGAAACTTGCTGAATACAATCCACTATAATCCAGGTTACCTACTTCATGGCTAGTGTTAATTATTTGGTTTCTTTACTTAACTAAATTGCAACTTAACCTGAAATTGCAACCTAACCTGAAACTCAACTTTTGTATATTGTAAATTTCAAGGAAACATCAAGTTGTGTCAGCATGGCACTGGAACGCAGTGATGAGACTGGTGTCTATTCAGCAATCTTGATTGTTGAGGGAAAACTCTGTCTGAATTCCATGGCAGTTTGCTTGAACAAGGTCTGGTGAAAAGCACCCTACCTTTTCTAGCAAGGGTGCTGGGAGGGGAGTCCAGAAGAACTGTGATTACAACACTCAAGCAACAAACAGTGATTTCTATGATACACGGGAAAAATAACAAAAACATTGGCCATATGAGTCAGACTAGCTGGTGTCTACTTGGTCTGACTGACTTGGAGTACAGGACTGAAAACCCAAACTGACTTTGATCTTAGTAGTATTACATGGGTAATATAGTCATTGAATGAATTGTCCTTACCATTTCTCCAATACCATATTTTTCCCAAATATAAGTCCAAGAACACCAAAAGATCCAGTCATCAAGAAGGGGAAAGACTCAGATTATCTAAGAGTCACTTATCATAATGCAAATAAGTGAACAGTGAGTTTACAGTATTTTGTTGTTTTTATTTTTTTGTACAGATATAATATCCATGGTTTTTTTATCTCTTTTCCCTTAAATTTAATCCCTTAGATTTAGATATAACTGTAGATTAATAAACTCATCCTAACTTTTGCACTAACCTTGTGAATTTATAGCCAATTTAAAGGAAATAAATAGTTCAACTTTGATCTGCCTCAAAATCTCACTGCAGTGCTTGTACTCTTCCTTGAACAGTTCCCAATCTGTCTAACAGTGTATTTGAATGTTTCAAATGTATGTCATGCACTTTATGGAAACATATTTTTCCATTTGGGTTGATCTGGACCCAATACAAATTTGGGTAGAGTGGGCTTTTTGGATCACCCCTCAAGTATATGAAGTATAGAGCACCTGCTTGGGTTACCTTCTGTTCCAGTAGTTCAATCCTTTGAAGAATGACATTGATTTTCCTTATGTTAGCATGTGAAGATCCAGAGTAAGTCCGTTGACCCATTGCTTGAGTGTGCGCAGTGGCAGTAATAGCAAAGGATGGGAGGGCTGCAGCTTTAAGTGAATCAGAAGTGCCAGCATTGGGTATATCAGCATGAGTGGATTGTTTTGAAGCTGTTCTCCCACACTGTGCTATGCAACTAACTTGTTCCTCTCCACTGTGCATTGCTATGGACCACTAAGGGTACATCTACACTACAGCGGGGAGTCGATTTAAGATACGCAAATTCAGCTACGTGAATAGCGTAGCTGAATTCAACGTATTGCAGCCGACTTACTCCGTTGTGAGGACGGCGGCAAAATCGACTTCTGCCGCTTTTTGTCGGCGGCGCTTACTACCACCTCCGCTGGTGGAGTTAGAGCGCCGATTCGGGGATCGATTGTCGCGTCCCGACGGGATGCGATAAATCGATCCCCGAGAGGTCGATTTCTACCCGCCGATTCAGGCGGGTAGTATAGACCAGACCTAAGAAGGAAATGTCCCATTTTGCTTTGTATGTCAGAAGCAAAACATCGGTATTCTCAAAGCAGTCACATTCTTAAAAATATTTCTTGAATATATTATGAATAAACTTTGTGTTCATAAAACTGCAGCCTAATACCATTGACTTCTGCCAAGCATTCTGCTCAATAACACTAGACAAGCTTCCCCATACTTTTGTGCCTATGCACTTTAATCCTGTATGACACATCCCTGCTGTTGCAGCTCTGAACCTATCGATAGGCTGAATCATGCCAAAATGCAGGGTGATGTGAAAATATTGGAACAAATTAACAGTGTACAGAATGAAACAAACTCAGATTTCAACTTTGACCAAAAACTCATATTGCTAAAGATAAAGAACCGTAACTCACTCTGTATCTAGCTTTGGAAAGTAATGTAATCACTTGCTTTGGAGGAGTTCTCCTAGCATCCTTTAAGTTCATGCAAACCCTCATCCAGTTGTCTTATCTTTTTTCTCTCCCTTTCTCAAAGATTTTATTTCGGGCAGCCCTCACTCTGGTACAATAGATTTGACTATGGTTTCTTTGTCCAATACATGTCAATGTATTTCCTATTGTAGACCAGTAGGAGTCACTAGAAAGCAAAGACTCTATGGCCAGGTGGATAAGGACGTGACCTACACTGTTCAGCCACACCCTACTGGTTTGCTGAATACATGAACAGAGCTTCAGTATGATTCGAAGTACAATTTTATTGCCATCCACAAAACATACTTTACTTACTGATTTGTTTTTTGTTGTTGAGGAGATGTGAGAGAGAATGTGTAAACTCAGGGAGAGTAAGTTATGTATCAATATATGCTTTTCAGTAGGTGGCACTCTTTCCTCTGAGTCTGTGCTGAGTCAAAACTTCAGCAAGTATATGCTCAGGGTCCATGTTTCAGCTCAGACATAAGACAATGTGTGATCATTGAAGACCTAGGATACTTTTTGCAGGAGAATGAGGTGTTATTCTCAGTGTCCTGGCCACTTTCCAACTCTTGTAATTACATGCTGCTTAGCTACATTTTTCTCTATAGTTTCAAGAGAATACGTTACTTTCAATATTCCCTTATAAAAGATTACTGTGGGATGTGTTTGTGCAGACTGACTGACTGTGTTCTTCGTCAGAGATGGCTGAATTTCAGTGGTAAGTGAAGTGATCTCTTCATCCTCCAAAGTCTGTAAAACATCTTTCTTAATGAAAGGTGCCATTCAAATATACAATTTTAATGATTATTACTTGTGTTTTATCAATGGTGTAATAAAATGCCATTACTTTTTCCTCATATTCACCTTATAAATGAAAGGTGGGAAGAACAAAAATTTGACAATCATCTGTATTTGTTTTCATCATTTTTATGTTGCAGAATTCTAATTCTTGTGCAGAATGATTCCCAGAAAGAGGTTTAAAACAGATGTAAAAAAAAAAATTGGTTAGCTTTGAAAATAAAGAGAATGGGTATGAGAATATTATATAATTTCTAAAGTGAAATTACTATAGTCCAAGAGGCCCATCTTTTAGATACTGAATACAAAAAGAAGAGACGTTTGAGCTGGATAGATATTTTTCCCTCATAGCGAAAGAGAAAGTGTGTGACTATATTTATTTATCTACTTCCTACAGTAACATCCCCATTTATTAACAAATGTAAAGAAGATAGGGGATAGTGGCAAAAGAGTCTTGGGAAGGACAAGAACTCAAGACAAATCCTATGCCTCAACATTCTTAGCACTTTTTAAAGACACAGCTCATATTATAACTTATAAAGCCTCAACATATAAACAGAAGAGAGCACGCCATGCTGAGTTGAAGTTCTCAATATCAGAACATATCCAGCGGATAAGATACCAGACTGGGACTCAAGGTACCAAGATACTATTCCTGGATCCCTCCCGGATGTGCTGGGTGACCAGGGGCAAGTCACTTCACCTCTTTGTGCCTGTTTCCCCTTTCACCCTTTGTCTATCTTGTCTTTTTAGATTATCAGCATTTTGGGACATGGACTGTATCTTACTATGTACATGTACAGTGCCTAGCACATTGAGCCTTCAGTTGTGTTTGCGGGGTGCTCATCTCTAGTGTAATGTCACTAACACACTACTAATAATATGCTTACATGTGAGCAAACTGGAAAATTGGCACTTCTACTTGCACAAGCATATCACCTGTAGCCATTTTGTATTTTATTCACATAGTTAAATCATTTCAGAAAATCTCCCTCTTCTTCTGTTGCCACTGAGGTGCTAATTCAGCAGAACTGGTGTGATTGTCCAGTGTCACTGCTGGAAGTGAAAGGGAGGAGGATTTAGGGGTGATGTTCTGGGGTCCTTGCCTTTTGAATTTCTCCTTTCATCACCTATGGCTAATTGTCAATCTCCTTGACTGAAGTCAAGGAGACTTCCAGGCTCAACACTGGTATCATACAGTCTATTGAGTCTCCTATTTAAATATGCATCTCTCATAAATCTGAAAATGCAATGGATACACAACCACAGATAACACAGCAAGTATTAAGAGTTAATAATATCTGGTATTTACACAGTGATGATCCAAGACACATGCAGAGTTGTCCCGTAATATTGCCATAGCTCTTATTGTAAAGGTCAAGGAATTGAAACTTCAGGTAATTGTTGCAGGTGATAATACACATCGTCTTACAAAACTCAGGAAAATCTCAGGTCATCATGGTGCAAGTTTGCAATTACCGGTCAGTGTACTAGCGCTTCACCACACATTGGTACTCTTGTCTCTTTTTGTAGTTTATTTAGTGCAGTCTCAGATAATGCAGTGGATGACTGTGGAGCCAAAGAAGTGTGCATAGACACATGGTATGAAGTGTGTTATGAGGAACTTAGGAAAATATACTTCACATCCCAGTCACAACTAGCTGAAGAAGCCAATATGGCAAACTTTCAAGTATTTCCATATCTTTTCTATGTGTTCATCTTTTAGTTATGAAGCTCATAAAGAATTCAACAATAATGCTACAATGTAATAACAAATGTAAGTAACAGTATAAGAACACAATCCTGTGTACTACACCTTGTGCAGTAGGACAATGCAAAGCCCCATGCACCACTTAAGCTTTACCATGCCCTTGAATGGTGTTTTGTGGATTTCACCCCAAAAGCATAAATCAATGATGGAGCTAAAGGTGAAGGATCAGATCCTCAGGTGATTTAAATTGACATACTGCATTGACTTCAAATGAGTAAAGCCAATTTATACCAGCTTGAGAGTCTTGCACAAAATAATTTTAAAAACCCACAACCTTTACCTCAATTAGAATGACATGGTGAGTGTTACAAATCAGCAGAAGCTCATTCCTCACCTAATACACTTCCAAATATTCTTTTTTCATTTTTAGGTCCTGCCACATATAGCCCCGCCCCAGCTTGCCAGTTCTTGCTGGATGAAACACCAGTAAAAACAATGCTGTTGATGTTTCATCAACCACAGATCGCAGTTGGAGCATGGGACTGGCCTCTGTGTGGTCAGGTGAGGCCATACTTTCAAAAGTCCATGTTTACATTGTTTCTCTACTTTTATATAAAACAGTCCCCTCTTCTACTACCACTATAATACAGTTTTATAAGTCTGAGTTTGGGAAAATTAAAGAAAATAACACTTTTAAGGAGTGCTTCATGCTTCCTCAGATGCTATTCCTCTGTATGCACTGATGTCCCTAAGGCTTAAGATCTAACAATTCTCTAACACCTTGGCCTGGAAAGATGAATAGCTTTTAAAACATTGTGTAGATTGTATTAATTGGGGAGGGAGTAATGGATTTAGAGTAACTGGAACATTTTTTTAAACAGCTTGATTACAAGAATTATTGCATACACATTGAATTAGACAAATCCAGAGAAATTAGAATCATTTCTGCCTTTCCTGGGCACATATTTAAAGTAGAGAAATGTAGAACTAAAAGCAAATATCACAACCTGCTTTAATCAAAGTAGTCTAGCAAGAAACAATCAATTAAAGAACAGTCTGATTCTCTGTGACATCAATGTATGAAAATCTGTTAGACGCCAGATTGTGTCTCAAGACACATATGATGAACTGAACAAAATGACCTGCTAATAGCTTTTACGGGTAATAAATGCATCATGTTATTGGTAATTCTGCAGATGGTAAATCAAGCTAATATCCAAGCTGAAACAAGCTACTTGTAAAATATATTTCAGAAATGTTCCTCCTTGTTATTCCATAATTGTATCACACAGAAAAATAAGATGATTGCTACTTATATTTTTAAGCATTTTAAATTAAAACATGTTTCCAGCATGCAGGCATTTTCATTTTCAGATCCTTTAGAGAGAGCATTTCTCAAATGAATCTGAGCCTTTAAAGCACTGTGATTATTTAGATTAGCAGTTATATAAACTCCCTGTGACGTACGTGTGTGTGTGTGTGTGTGTGTGTTTTGTTGGCTTTCGGTTTAACATGCATTTTGGAAGAGAATTCATACTATCTGATGCAAATCTGAGATGGTCAATTTGAACACCATGCATTACATTGTACAATGTATAATCCATTTCCAAATAGGGGAAATATGTAGTTTATTTAACACTGGTCTACAATTTTTGAGAAGTCGTCTGCTTCAGAGATAAAATGTGCTATTTATTATGTATTTTGATGTGATGAATTCAAATATGACAATTAAAACAACTGATTGGCTACTGTTCCTAAGATATTTAAGTTTTTACATTTTATGTCTATGCATATTGTGTAGATAGTAGAGTTTTAATCATAAATTGTAAACCTAGGTCTTTTCATGTGTTTATGGTTGCTTTACATGATAATATTTCACCTGTCCTGTTTATGTAACACTTTAAAAATCAGCAAAAGGGTTATATAAATAAAATTTATTATGAAACAAAAGGTAAAAAACTATTATGTACATAGTTTAGTCCTATTCAGTGTCTACTCGGCGCTTCTTGGCTTGTCTCTTGTATTCATTAAATGGAGCATCTCTTGTCACTGACCAGCAATAGTCTGCAAGCATTGATGGGTTCCATTTGCCCTGATAGCGTTTCTCCGTTGTTGCAATGTCCTGGTGAAATCGCTCGCCGTGCTCGTCGCTCACTGCTGTGCAGTTTGGTGGAAAAAAATCTAGATGAGAGTGCAAAAAATGTATCTTTAGTGACATGTTGCAACCAAGGCTTTTGTATGCCTTGAGGAGATTTTCCATCAACAACCTGTAGTTGTCTGCCTTGTTGTTTCCGAGAAAATTTATTGCCACTAACTGGAAGGCTTTCCATGCCGTCTTTTCCTTGCCATGCAGTGCATGGTCAAATGCATCATCTCGAAGAAGTTCACGAATCTGAGGACCAATAAAGACACTTTCCTTTATCTTAGCTTCACTTAACCTTGGAATTTTTCCATGGAGGTACTTCAAAGCTGCTTGTGTTTTGTCAATGGCCTTGACAAAGTTCTTCATCAGACCCAGCTTGATGTGTAAGGGTGGTAACAAAATCTTCCGTGATTCAACAAGTGGTGGATGCTGAACACTTTTCCTCCCAGGCTCCAATGACTGTCGGAGTGACCAGTTTTTCTTGATGTAGTGGGAATCTCTTGCACGACTATCCCATTCGCAGAGAAAACAGCAGTACTTTGTGTATCCAGTCTGCAGACCAAGCAAGAGAGCAACAACCTTCAAATCGCCACAAAGCTGCCACTGATGTTGGCCATCGTTTATGCACCTCAAAAGTTGTTTCATGTTGTCATAAGTTTCCTTCATATGGACTGCATGACCAACTGGAATTGATGGCAAAACATAGCCATTATGCAGTAAAACAGCTTTAAGACTCGTCTTCGAAGAATCAATGAACAGTCTCCACTCATCTGGATCGTGAACGATGTTGAGGGCTGCCATCACACCATTGATGTTGTTGCAGGCTACAAGAACACCTTCCATGAAGAAGAATGGGACAAGATCCTTTTGATGGTCACGGAACATGGAAACCCTAACATCACCTGCCAGGAGATTCCACTGCGGTAGTCTGGAGCCCAACAGCTCTGCCTTACTCTTAGGTAGTTCCAAATCCCTGACAAGGTCATTCAGTTCACCTTGTGTTATGAGGTGTGGTTCAGAGGAGGAGGATAGGAGAAAATGTGGGTCCTGTGACATTGATGGTTCAGGACCAGAAGTTTCATCCTCTTCCTCTTCCTCATCTGACTCAAGTGAGAATGATTCTGGTGCATCAGCAACTGGCAGTCCTTCTCCGTGGGGTACTGGGCGTATAGCTGATGGAATGTTTGGATAATGCACAGTCCACTTTTTCTTCTTTGACACACCTTTCCCAACTGGAGGCACCATGGAGAAGTAACAATTGCTGGTATGATCTGTTGGCTCTCTCCAAATCATTGGCACTGCAGAAGGCATAGATTTCCTTTTCCTTTTCAACCACTGGCAAAGATTTGTTGCACAAGTGTTGCAGCATATGTGTGAGGCCCACCTCTTGTCCTGATCTCCAATTTTGCAGCCAA
This sequence comes from Trachemys scripta elegans, assembly GCF_013100865.1. Classification (NCBI taxonomy): domain Eukaryota; kingdom Metazoa; phylum Chordata; order Testudines; family Emydidae; genus Trachemys; species Trachemys scripta. The sequence continues at coordinate 32,902,946 of NC_048308.1, read as the reverse complement.
AATAAAGGTGATAGACTTTCTTAACCATAGTGGTTATACTGCGCTTTTGTGATGCAAAAGTCACGTCACCACAAACATAGCAGAAGTTATCTGCACTGTTCACACAAGTACGAGGCATCTCTGCTCACTTTGGCTAAACAGAAATGTGTCCCTTTGTGAAATCAAACATGGACAAATAAGAGAGCACGACTCTGTATGATTTCTAGAGCTGATATAGGGCAATTTGTTCAGCAGAGTGATGTAAGCTTCGTTATGATTGCATCATCCATGACTTCTAGGAATAACATGATGCAATTCATATCATGTATGATGCAATACCAGCATTCAGATGGCATCATTCATTGTTTTGCCTAAAAAGCAAGTACTGTCCAAACCCAGTCATAGATTTATTCATAGATCCAGTCAAAGCTGTATTTTAGTCATTTCTGGTTTAAATTGAGATCCCTTCCCTTTATAACTCACTTATCCTCCGCCATTCCCAAGTCAAGGGTCGTATATAGTGACCCAATAGCATATCTTGAAAACTAGAGCCAATCAACAATTTTAAGCATCATTTTCATTCTCAGTGACCCAGAATTAGTGAAGTTTGACTACATTTATTTGAGAAGCATTTTGGCTGTAGAGCAGTGTAATCTGAGACATTTCAAAAGCTGCAGTGATGTTTCTGCAACACACTGTGGCTTCCGTGGTATACGTATCAGATCTGAACTGAAGGTGCATAAAATGATTTAGATTTAATATGCAGCACCTTGATGGATTTCATGAAAGGTGGGATGAATTTGCATGATCAACCTCCATATTTTTGTGTGGTAGACAAATTGTCAAGATGTCAGGTCATAGTATATTGATATAAAGTGGAAAATATGGCTTACTCAAAAATGGCAAGTGAGAGAGGAAAAAAGTTCTTCTGTTCTATATCTTCAATGTCTGCCATACCAAGCATACTAAGAAACTTAGGAGTCTATGAATTTTATATTATTCTCAGTCAGTTTTTAACAGTAAAAAAGTAAATTGTTTTCACTTACTTTACCAGATAGCAATTATTTACCACAGAAAAGTATCCACTGGTAATAATAAATTACATTTTTGTGGATATCCAATCCACTAGTTATCCAGAAAAAATTTGAAACAGATGTTCAATGTCCAATTATTATACTATCTGCTACAATGTGTTTTTGACAGGCTCATTCACTGGGAAACTAGAAAATGATTGGAAAACATAATAAAGCTTGAAGGCAACACCATAATGTGTTTGGTTTTACAGTATCTAAGAATTCTCCAAGCATCTATGAGAGTTACAGGCAGCAGACACCAAATCTGATGAGGCAACTAAAAACAGAAAGGTTTGCATTTGAATGTACTGTCTTTCTTAGACTCCTGTGAAAGCGTTGTGGCCTTGACCCTACATCACGACTTTCATTCTCCTCCCTTCCTTTAACAAATCTATGCACATTATCTGCATCCTCTGCTACCTACCTACCACTTAGTATATTTGCTCTGGCTAAGACTCCACTCACTAGCCCACATTTAAACTGATATTTTTGCTTCTTTTTTTCAGTGGCTCTTTTCATTATCTTGGGTTGTTATCAGGTGTGCAGAGCTGGATGGAAAAAATCCATAAATATTTGTGTGAATTTTTAAAGGAATGTGCTTGGCATGTTCATGCTTTTTGTATGTGTTTATTTTCCTTGAACATTTGAGCAGTTGAGTTGGTAAAGTTGTTCATGGAAAATGAATATCAAAGATACATGTGCGGGGAGGGAAACCAAGGACTGGGGCCAAGGATCCCAGTGGCTACACCATGCTGCAGAGGGAGGGCAAAGCAGCCAGAAAGCTCCCCTAATGGGGCAGCCAAGGATTCCCCCTATTCCAGGGGAATCCTCAGTTGGCACAAAGCTGATGCGATTGGCTCTTTCACATCTGTCCCACTCTTCTCTATGTAAAGGGGAATGTCAGGGATGGGAGAAAGCCTGGTGAATGTCCTGGTGCTTCATCAAATCCCTGGTTACTGGCTGCTGATGACTGGCTGCAGCTGACATAAATTAGAGCAGTCCTGTGGATTATGACTTGAATCTTTAAGGCCAGATTCTGCCCTTCTTGCCCACAATGAGTAGCACCTTTCTTCTCACATAGTACCAATGTTTTAAATGGAACTACTATTAGAGCTAGATGCTATTCAACTCCATTTAAGGGTAGCAGAATTTGTCCCTCAGTTTGCACAGAAGTATTTGTGATGAAGTGTCTGTGTATTCAGCCCCTCAGGGAAAAGAGACGGTGCCATGTGACTTATCTGACCAATCTAAGCAACAGAGCTTGAGTTGTAAATATTCACGACCAATCCATAGAATAAAAAATTGACAAAGATATTAGGGAATAAATTCAAGGAAATTGGGACCTATTTGCACATATTCCATGAACAGGCTAAATTCATAATATGAATAATTCTTTGTGAGATATTCTCTCTCGTCTCCTAGCAAGTGCAATAAAACAACAAACATATCTTGTTTTTTAGGGATTTATACTGTTTAGATGAAAATAGAATCCATCATTTACTATATGTGTAGGCAAGCCAAGAGTACAGTATTTCAGTTCTATTTCTTGCCAACCTCTTCAGCAAAAAGTTGGCTGGAATGCAGCAGTTTACTTCAGCTAGTTTAACAGTGGACCAGGAAAAGGTGGTAGAAACACCATGACAGTGCCTCTGTTTGCCTTCCTGTTCACCATCTGTCTGATTCAAATGGGCCAAACATTTTACTTTACATTTCCATGGCAACTATTTTTAAATGGGAATAATTGAGTTTAAAGTTGTCACAGACTGAGCCAAAAGCCAATTCTGATGGCACTGCCCCTAAGCCATACCTACTGTATGGAAGTTCCTGGGAGATACCCATTTAAACAACCGTGGCCTGGAATTAAGCCCTCAACAAAACCCACTTAATTCATAGGCATATTATCTTCATTACTTAAGAAGATAATATGTTATGATATACTGCCCACTCCCAAGTTCATCAAATTGTTTTACCATGGCAAATATTTAACAGAAATTATCTAAGACAGGCAGCCTGTGTAAACAACGTATTTTCTGCAGAGGTACTTCCTATGTGATTTTTATTATTTAATGTTTATATTATAGTGGTTGCCAGAGGCATTGTGCAAAACACAAAGACATAGTCCATGTCCAGTAGAATCTAGGTACTAAGTACTGAGATGTATTACATCACTGAAACGAAGGATGGAAAAATTCATTCAGATAAAATAAGACTGGGTAATTATATGCCTGTCAGTCTGATATCAATCCTGGCAACATAATGGAGCTGTTGATATGGGACTTGAGTTAAAGGAGAATAATATAATGAATGGCAATCAGCATTTGTTTATGGAAAATATATCCTGTCAAACTGACTTGATATCTCTTTATGATGAGGTCACAAGTTTGGCTGATGAAAGGAACAGTGTTGACTTAATATACTTAGATTTCTGTAAGTCGTTTGACTTAATACTGAAAGACATTTTGATTAAAAAAACTAGAATGATATAAAGTTAACATGGCTCACATTAAATGGATTAAAAACTGGCTAACTGATAGGTCTCAAAATGTAGTTGTAAACACGGAATCATCGACTCATAGAACCATAGGGTTAGAAGGGACCGAAAGGGTCATCTAGTCTAATCCCCTGCCAAGATGTAGGATTTGTTGTGTCCAAGACAAATGGCTATCCAGCCTCCTTTTGAAAACCTCCAGTGAAGGAGCTTCCATGACCTCCCTGTTCCACTGTCCTAGTGTTCTTAGAGTTAGGAAGTTTTTCCTGAGATTTAATCTAAATCTGCTATGCTGTAGTTTGAACCCATTGCCTCTTGTCCTGTCCTCTGTGGCAAGAGAGAACAACTTCTCTCCATCTTTTTAAGTATTTGAAGATCACTATAATGACCCCTCCTTAATCTCCTCTTTTCAAAACTAAACATACCCAGTTCCTTCAGCCTTTGCTCATATGACTTGCATTCCATCCCTTTGATCATCTTTGTCACTGTACACTATACTTTTCTATACATTGGTGACCAAAACTGAACACAGTACTCCAGCTGAGTCCTCACCAGCACCGAGCAGAGTGGTACGATCACATCCTGTGACTTACATGCCATGGCTCTGTTAATGAAACCTAAAATTGAATTTGCTTTTTTTGCAACAGCATTGCACTGTTGACTCATGTTGAGGTTGTGATCCATCACAATTCCCAGATCATTCTCAGCAGTGCTGCTGCCAAGCCAGTTATCCCCCATTCTGTACTGAGCATTTGGTTTTTCTTACATATATAAGCACCTTACATTTGTCTTTGTTTAATTTCATTTTGTGGTCTATAGCCCAGTTCTCCAATTTATCAAAATCTCTTTGAAGCTTTAGCTCTATCATCCAAAGTGTTGGCAAACGGGTCTGTTGCCAGTGGGGTCCCACAAATTCTTGTCCCTCTGCTATTTAACATTTTTTAACAGTGAGGATAATTACCCATTACCAAGGGTTGTGGTGGATTCTCCATCACTAGCAATTTTAAAAATCAAGATATGGATGTTTTTGAAAAAGATATGCTCTAAGAATGATTTTGGGGGAAGTTCTGTGGTCTGTGTTGTACATGAGGTCAGACTAGATGATTACAGTGTTCCCTTCTGGCGTTGGAATCTATGAAGTACAAGGTGTCAGACTGGCAACTGTGTCTCAATGAGACGAGGGGGACCACATCAGGTGGATGGAGGTAGATAAACCATCCCTGACCAGTTGCCTACAACGCAGGAATGATCCCTGCCCAGAGACCTGGCTCCTTTTATATGCCCCCTGCTCCAGGCCTGGCCCACTCAATTAGAATGACTTTTTTAGAGACCCAGTAACTGTACAACACCCTTTCCTTCTCAGCCATCTCAGACTACAAAGGACGGGAGAAATGGTAGCTCCCACAAAAGAGGTGTTTTCTCCAAACGCCCATAAATTTATTATATATTAGATTTAATATTCTGTAGCAAGAAGAAGCCTCAGTATCCCTCTAAGGAAGCCTTTAAAACTCATCTGTGTCATTCAGTAACATATATATCTTCAACTAATTAAAGTAAGCAATAGACAGGAGCGACTCTAGGCACCAGCAAAGCAAGCATGTACTTGGAGTGGCACATTTCCAGGGGCGGCATTCCGGCCATCCTTTTTTTTCAGGGCAGTTGCGCTCTCGGAGCTGCGCCACTTCGACGGGGTGAGGGCGCTGCGCCCCCGGCTGCAATGGGAAGGGGAAGTCCCAGCCCTGGGATGCTGAGCTGCCAGGGCCCAGCCACCACTTGGGGAGGAGAGGGCGAGTCCTGCCAGGCAGCTAGGGCTGCGCCACCTCATCTGTGCACTGGCTGCTGCGCTGCCTTGTGCCACCCCTTATATTGGGGCTTCTCTGTGCAGCCGGGAGGGGGAGGGGGTAAAGCCCCTGCAGGTGCTGGGAGAAGGTGACATCACTCCCTCCGCTTCCAGCGCTGCCTGCGAGCCCCAGCCCCACCTGAGTTTGGGGTGGCAAATTTTTTGCTTGGGGCAGCAAAACACCTAGTGTCCAGCATGTGATAGCTCTCGTTTTCTTACATGTTGTGCCTATTGCAAAAGTTAACAGCACAGGACTTAAACTTTAAAGCCTCCAGTTGCTCTCTGGATGATCGGAGGAGGGAAATTGTGCTCTGTGTGTCATGAGAACTTTTTTTCCCTAAAATTTATTTAAAATTGAGTAGAGGATATCATTTTAAATATTGCTCTAAATTCTAAAATATAATCTCTTGGTAGATATTTAGTGCAAATTGAAAAAGCTTAAATGGCTTAAAAATAGCTTTGAAGCATTATGTAGACACATGAGGCAGTTATTCTTAAATGATGGGACTTTAATGGTCTCCTTATACGTTAACACTACACTCTGAAGATGAAAAATGCTAGTATCTCACTCTGGAAATGTACAATACACACACACACACACGCATGATTGTAGATTTAGTAAATCTGAGGATTTATTTAGTTTCCTTATTTTTCTGTATGGGGAATTTATTGTGGCAGAAGGTTCATTAGCCAGAGTGGAATCTTTCAAATTTTATTTTATTATATACACCTTAGGTAAACAACTGACTTGTTGTTTGTGCTCCGACCTAACTTTGGGGCTGGGGGGGGAGACTTCAGATCATGAATGAAATAGCCTTAAAATTTAAGACGAACAGATATTGTGTAGGGAAACCATCCCAGTGAAATATGGAATTAGAAGCTTTAATGCCTGATTCCTATGTCAAGGGTAGAAGAAATAACTGAATATAATGTACAGTTCCCATAGTATAGACCATGGAATAAGTCATGATTTTAAAGTATTCCATTATGGAGGAGTTATACTATGGGCTATTTTGCTCCTGGTGAGAGTTGTATGGAATAGTTTTTGTTTAATAAAAATATAGGCAGCAAAGTAGATGGGTTTATAGAGAAATAAAAATTGGTAAGATTTTCTAGATGAACATCTGAACTTTTGCCAGAATCCCATTGTGTATGAGAAAGAGAAAAAGAGAGAGGTACTTTGAACTAGCAATATTCAAAGTTATCTGTCCAATCTGAACTGGAAGGTTATATAACATCTGTAGATTTTGTACATCAGTATTGCATGTCACTCCTGCTGATAAAAGGTATTGGCTGAAGTATTTGAAAATAGCAGTTGTAACTTGAGCTCCTCCAAATTCCACATAAATAATATTTTTAAGCAAAATGTGCAGTATTTGTTTTCTAATTTGATTTCTAATGTGAAATAAATTATTTTACATTGGGAATGATGACCCATCTAGTTTTCAGCAGTAACCCATTCAGCATCTTCTGTGATGACAAAGGTTGAACAGTTACCTTAGATTTTAAAGGCCAGATGTTTGAAAACTGCCTTTAATTTATACTCATGACTTTACACTCATGGCAACAGAATTTACACATCTCCTTATCTAATTGTGCTTGCAAATGAGGCAGTTAGCAGTTTAGCTAGTATCAGCTGTGCCTGCAATGCTCCTCCCACAGTGGGTTGCAGATACAAAATTAGGTGTTAGATTGGGGATCCTTTTAAAAATGTAACCCAGTTTTGCTTTTAAGGCACCTATCCTGCAAAGTACTGAAAAACACACCTAACCTTAAGCACACGAGTCATTCTATTGAAGTCATTTGAACTCCTCATATCCTTAAAGTTACCTACGTACTTAAGTACTTTGCTGAGCTAAGGTATGGGTACACAAACATTGCTAGAATCCAGTGGTGACTAACTTACCCAGTATCCCTTCTTAGTGGTTAGATACAACCTACTTAATTCTACTTGGCAGGGGTTTAATTTCTGCTGCATTTTCACCAGGGAAACCAAATATTGTATGACAATGGGTTGAATGCATTTTTTAAATAACATATGAATAATCAGAGTTAAGGTCCAAGGCAGGAAAGAATTGGTGGGAACAGGGCAGGATGTGGCCTTAAAGCCAAGACTGATATTAAATTATCACTGACAAATTTGATCTTTTAACTAGTACAATTGGAGGTCATCCATTTCTTTTTCCTCTTTTCCCACTCCTCATCCCACATAGCAACCCCCATGTGCATACAGAAACCAAACAGCAAAACTTGGTTCAAGGGAAAATGAGCAAGTGAGCTAATTCAAATATGAATTCCCAGGCAAGCCCCAGATATACATCAATAAATGCAGCATAACTAGGGTTAGAACATGGCTCATGGAAGGGTGTTTTTCCTCCTCATATGCCTGAGATTATTTTGTTAGGTGAGAAGCTTGCAGAATACTGTAATTGAAACTATACTGATACTATTTACTATTCTGGCCTTCTCATAAACAGAGGGTATTAATGTCTAAATCTGGCAGTCCCTTTTGCCACCCAAAAAGGTGTGCACAGTTGCCTTAAACTGCTTTTCCTTTGCTGGCACAATTGTAGAAAGATACATCATGTCTCCAAACAAATGGGATTAACAAAAAATCTGATAATTTTTTGCCTACTATTGTTAGTTAACCAGTAAGATTACCATAATACAAAATAATTAGAGAAATACTTTTTTTCTTTGTTTTTTCAATTTGTTTACATGATACATTTGATAACATTTTAAATATATTCAGTTTCCCTTGTTTGTGTGGGTCTTTCAAACAGAAATAGAAGAGAGAAAAACACTTTAAAAACTCCCCAAATTGGCAGAGGGGTCATGGGACAGGTACAGTATCTGAAACTACTTCTAATTCATTTTAAAAATTTGGTCTAGTTTTCAGGTTAAAGGCATCCTTTTAAGGCATGTGATGGAAAAGGGAATACTTTGACTGAATGTGGCATGCATTAGCTCTGCAATTCCCATAGGACCTATTCTGCCACCATTACTCATGTAGAGACATACGTTATTCCGTCGAGTGTTTCCTCAGATTTCAATAAGGGAGTACTCCAGTTGATGTCAGTGGGACTAATCGTAGAGTTAAGGTACTATTCAACATGAGAAAAGGCAGCAGGATCAAGCTCTGCTGGGATCCAGACTGGGATACTATAACCTTTACTCATATTTTGAATAGTTCCTTAATACATGATACATACTTACATAATAGTGGCACTATAATACATTGAGAAGCCCAATTGATTAATTCCTCTTGACTTCAGTGATATTCCTGGAGTAAGATACAGTTCAGTTTGACTATGAATCTGACTCTTAAATATTAATGGAAACATTAAGAGCTAGATTATGAATCCCCTAATAGAGACCTCCCACAAATAGTTCCACCAGGAAAATAGTTTATAAGAAAAGAAGGAATAGATCATCTTCCGGAGATTCAGAACTTGTCTTATTTGAACACGTATTGGAAACTAATGTTTCTTATTATTTCTTAGTCTGTTGAAGTCATATCTGGAGTCACAGTCACTTTTATAGCTGGACAAAAAATTGCCAAATATTTTCAGTAAAAAAATGTGTTGAAATATTCTTGTTTGCAGTGATGTTTTAGCCGTGTTGGTCCAAGAGGGGTGAAGGTGTGGACCTTCAAGCCTGGGAAAGGTACTCAGGCTCGGTATACACTACTTACTTACTTTGGTATAATTACACCACCCAGGGGGGTGAAAAATGCACACCCCTGAGCAACGTAGTTATACCGACTATAACCCCCTGTGTAGACAGCGCTATGTCGTCGGGAGAGCTTCTCCTGCCAACATAACTACCACCTCTCATCGCAGTGGAATTATTAACCCTCTCCCATTGGCCTAGACTATCTTCACCATACGCACTACAGAGCGCAGCTGTATCAGTGCAGCTGCACCAATGTAAATTTGTAGTGGAGATGTGCCCTCTGAGTGTCACAGCTAAATACGAGGTGGAACTGGCAACGATTGATCCAGCAGGGGTCGATTTATTGCATCTAGTCTAGACGTGATAAATTGATCCCCAAGCGCTCTCCCGTCGACTCCTGTACTCCACCACCGCGAGAGGTGCAGGCAGAGTCGACAGGGGAATGGCAGCAGACGACTCACTGCGGTGAAGACACCACGGTAAGTTGATCTAAGTACGTCAACTTCAGCTACATTATTCACGTAGCTGAAGTTGCGTAACTTAGATCGATCCCCCCCCCCACCTCCAGGTGTAGACCAGGCCTAAGAGACATTCAAGGTGAAGTGGCCATTAACACCATTGCAATCATAGGACAAAAAAAGGGAGGGAGTAGTGGGTTATAGATTGTTGTAATAAGCCATACATCCAGTGTCTTTATTAAGACCATGATTTTTAGTGTCTAGCAAAGTTATGAATTTAAGCACCCAGGTTTCCTTTGAGGACAAGGACTGGGAGGTCAGATATGGAGTTATCGTTTTCTGAAAAGTGTTTGCCCACAGGTGATAGGGTGTTTTGTCTTTTATCATTTTTCTGTGTAAGTTCATTCCAGTAAAAGATATTATCTTACCCACCTTGTCTCTTGAAATATTCTTGCCATTTTCATCAATATTGAGAAGTGTCAACCAGCTATAATCATCTGCTATCACTCTGCCACTCAGCCCAGTATAAATATCCTTCAGAAGTCAAAAGTGAGCAGAGGATGCAACAGGAACACCATACCGTACATAAGAAAAGAGACTCAATCTTGATAAAGCAATGCTAGTAAGAGGCAATATCTAGGTTCCATGAACTGCACCAGAGGACAATTGAATTGGAAAGAAACACGAGAGAGGGAAAGGATGGTGAATAGATAGTAACCAGACCATTGGGGGAGATCAGAATGAGTAGGTGGAAACTCTGCTAGACGGAGATACTCCTTTAAGAGAAAGGAGGTGAACTCAAGTCTCCCAGCTGCTCCTGAAAGAGCATGGAGTCAGATACCAGGCCATTCCCCTTGCAGCCATCCAACTAAATAGACCTATCACAGCAGGGGCCAGGTGGGAAAGAGGGTGCTGTATCTGACAAAAGATGTTCAGATCTCAACAAAAGGATTCTGTTCGAGTTTGGTTGAGAGTTTGGAGGATAGTATTTTCTTCAAAGTGGCCCTCCCAAGCCTAAGGTAAATGTGTAGCTATTTACCAGAGCCATGAGCTTCAAGTTTTCTGAATTAGCATAAACGATTGGAATTATTCAAAGTAGGAAGGCACTGGAGCCTAATTAAGCTTACCTAAGCAGTTATACTATATTATATACTATATTTCTGTGACTCTGGAGAAACAGAGAGCTTTGTTGTGTAATTAAGTACAGTAGGTCAATGTGGACAATGATATTTTCTAGTGTATGAAGTGGTGCATATTGTTGTCAACTGCACAGCATTAATTGCTAGCTGGGAAAGGAGATTAATATTTTGAATAGTTTAAGTAGTTTTGCATAAATGCTAACATTAAGGAACTGTTTTTATGTCATGTTGCTATGCATTTTTAATAATACCAGGACTTAGTCTGCTCATAAAAGGACACTAGCAGCCGAACTGAAAGTAATATCTAAACCTGGCTGGTTATTTGCAAACTGACCCTATGTTTCCATTTGGGAACTTCCAAAGTTATTGTAAAAAGAATATCTAAATTAGTTTGTTTTTATTTATTCATTTTAATTCTTGGTTTGCTGTATTGCCAGCCCCACACACTCAAAATCCATGAGTCAGGCCCCAACCAATCCTAAGATTGACTTTAAAATCGTGAGATTTTGTTTTTGAATAATAAATATCGAGAGCCCATTATTAAATATTTCTATTTGCGATATTCATAGACTGCAATCAAGTCTCCACTTAACCTATTTTTAGACTCAGAGAGCTCAATCTACTTAGTTTATCATTATAAGACATATTTTCAAATCCTTCAGTCATTCTCATTACTCTTCTCTCAACCCTCTCCACTTTATCAACATCCTGCTTGGATTGTGGGCACAAGAAATGGACACAGTATTCTAGCAGCGGTCACACCAGTGCCAAATGTAGTGGTAAAATAACCTCTCTATGGCTACTCAAGATTCCCCTGTTTATGCATCCCAGGATCACATTAGCTCTTTTGGCTAGTGTGCCACATTGGAAGCTCATGTTCAGCTGATTATTCACCATGACCATCACATTATTTTCAGACTCAAGTGATCCAGATCGCTCTGAATCTGTGACCTGTCCTCTTCATTACCTACCACTCCTCCAATTTTTGTGTCATCTGCAAACTTTATCAGTGATGATTTTATGTTTTCTTCCAGGTCATTGATAAAAATGTTAAATAATATTGGACGAGAACTGATCCCTGTGGGAGCCCTCTAGAAACAGACCTGTTTGATGACGAGTCCCCATTTGTAATTACATTTGGAGCCAGCTTTTAATCCATTTAATGTGTGCCATGTTAATTTTACATCATTCTAGTTTTTTAATTAAAATGTCAGATGGTACCAAGTCAAATGTCTTACAGAAGTATATTATGTCAACACTATTACCTTTATCAATAAAACTTGTAATCTCATAAAAAAATATATCAAGTTAGTTTAACAGGATCTATTTTCCATAAACACATGTTGATTGACATTAATTACATCACCCTCCTTTAATTCTTTATTGAGTCCTGTATCAGCTGCTGCAGTATCTTCCCTGGGATTGATGTCATGCTGACAGGCCTATAATTATCTGTTTTCTCTTTTTTTAGAATTGACACATTTGCTTTCTTCCACTTTTATGGAACTTCCCCAGTGTTTCAAGACTTATTGAAAATCAGCATTAATGGTCCAGTGAGCCCCTCAACTAGCTCTTTTAAAACTCTTGGATGTGAGTTGTATGGACCTGCTAATTTTAAAGTATCTAACTTCAGAAGTTTCTGTTTAACATCCTCCAATGATACTAGTGGAATGGAGTGTTATTATCAGTATATAACGAGACTATATCATCTGTTTTTTCCCCGGAACAGAAATATTTATTCAACATGTCTGCCTTTTCTGCATTATTATTGATAATTCAACCATTTCCATCTAGTAATGGACCAATATCGTCAGGGTCTTTTGTTCCTAATAGATTTTAAAATCTCCTTCTTATTGTCTTTAAATCTGCTGGCCAGAGAGTTCTTGTTTTTCTCTTTGTTTCCTTTATCAATTTTATACAATTCACGATTTCTGATTTATATTCCTTACTATCAGCTTCCCCTTTCTTCCATTTGTTTTATATTCTTATTTTTAATAGCTGCCTTCACTTCCCCTCTAAACCAAGTTGTTATTTTAACCAGCACAGGCTTCTTCCTAAGTTCTGGGATTGTGGCTTTTTGGGTATTTAGTAAGGTGTTCTTAAATGATTCCCAATTATCATTCACATTTTGCTGATTAAATTTTCCTCCCAACTGATTTGGCTGATAACTGTTTTCAGCGTTGTGAAATTAAAGCATCAGTATGTATGTTACTGGTCTGAACTTTTTTCTGCTTGCACATTATTAATATGATCAAATCATAAAGAAACAGCATAGTACGGCTAGCCGAGAACAATGCCTGGGAGTCCCATGGAGCAGAATGTGATACTAGAGATAGTAAGAGATTTCTCATCATGCTTTGATGCTAGGTTAGCACTGGAAAAAGAAGTTTAGGAAAGAAAATTCAAAAAGGGTTTAAACAGCAAGTTCTTTTTCATATTTATAACTGTGGGTTCCCACTCTGCTCAAACACAAATTGTCAATTTCCAGCCATGCAGTTGAAGTCTCAGAAATGCCCAATTTCACCACAGATTGTAATCTCAAATACAATAGACATGATATAGGACATGTGCTGAGAGCCTGTTGAGAGTCTTTGGGTTAAGTTTAGAGGTGAGAGCAACAAGGGTGATGTCGTGATTGTAGAGCCATTGGCCATTATCTTTGAAAACTAGTGGTGATTGGGGGAGGTCCTGGATGATTGGAAAAAGGCAAATATAGTGCCCATCTTTAAAAAAGGGAAGAAGGAGAATCTGGGGAACTACAGATTGGTCAGCCTCACCTCAGTCCCTGGAAAAATCATGGAGCAGGTCCTCAAGGAATCCATTTCGAATCACTTGGAGGAGAAGAAGGTGATCAGGAACAGTCAACATGGATTCACCAGGGACAAGTCATGCCTGACCAACCTGATTGCCTTCTATGATGAGATAACTGGCTCTGTGGATATGGGGGAAATAGTGGACATGATATATCTTGACTTTAGCAAAGCTTTTGATACAGTCTCCCACAGTATTCTTGCCAGTAAGTTAAAAAAAGTATGGATTGGATGTATGGACTATAAGGTGGATAGAAAGCTGACTAGATCATTGGGCTCAAGGGTAGTGATCAATGGCTCGATGTCTAATTGCCAGCCAGTATCAAGTGGAGTGCCCCAAGGGTCAGTCCTGGGGCCGGTTTTGTTCAACATCTTCATTAATGTTCTGGATGATGGGATGGGTTGCACCCTCAGCAAGTTCGCAGATGACACTAAGCTGGGGGGAGAGGTAGATACACTGGAGGGTAGAGATAGGGTACAGAGTGACCTAGACAAATTGGAGGATTGAGCCAAAAGAAATCTGATGAGGTTCAACCAGGACAAGTGCAAAGTCCTGCACTTAGGATGAAAGAATCCCATGCACTGCTACAGGCTGGGGACCGACTGGATAAGCAGACGTTCTGCAGAAAAGGACCTGGGGATTACAGTGGACGAGAAGCTGAATATGAGTCAACAGTGTGCCCTTGTTGCCAAGAATGCTAACAGCATATTGGGCTGTATTACTAGGTGCATTGCCAGCAGATCGAGGGAAATGATTATTCTCCTCCTGTGCACTATAGAAAATGACCACTAGTATCTCATAAGTACCTTTTTTGCTGGCAATCAATGTGCAGGCAAGTTATTGTTAGGGAATTAGGTGCTATGGTTAGTGAGAGTGATGTGCTGTAACAAAGTGTTTCCCAGATTATTGTGGATTAAGTTAACTAGAGGACCAGTTGGATAAATGCAAGACTCCATTAAACAGTGTCACTGGAAATATTGGAACCCCTTGAACTACAGCCAGATGCAAAATGTGCCCCCATGCACAGGCCTGATTACAAGTGTTGCGTGTTCATGACGATCCACATACTTAGGATGCTGGCAGCTCTGTTCCGCATCTGTAGTTGGAACCTCTAAGTGGATTTATCAACTGATCAATTTATTAAATGAGTCTATTGTAAGACTAAAATGAAACAATGTCAAACTGAAAATGTCCTTCCACCCATCAAGAGAATCCACCCTCCAATCCGTCCCCCTTAAACTGAGTACAGCAGGGTTGAAACATTCCAAGAAGTCAACAGAATAGGGGTCTGCTAAATCACCGAGGAGACAAATTGCAGAGTCAAAGCAGTCCAGAGCCCTTCACTTTGAAGACAGTTTCACCCCCCATATCTTCTCACTTAAAACTATAAGGCTGTGTCTACATTGGACGAATTTACAAAAATAAATAAACCCCACTATTTTAACACTTATATGAAAAGGGGGTGGGCACTGGAGTGTAGATGAGCCCCAGCATTTTAATTGAACCTGCCGAAAAGCAAGTCTGAACTGATATTAGACTATGTGCAAAAAAAAAAATTTTGGTTAATTTCCCTCGTATAGATAAACCCCAACAGTGGCCCTTTTACTGGGCCTCTTTCAAAGGGATTAATCTCTCTGCACATGCACTCTCTCTCTCTCTCTCTCTCTCACACACACACACACACTCTCTCTCTCTCTCTGGTGATGCAGTTGAGCCCAGTGGTAAGCAGTACTCGCTCTGGAGTAGAATCCTCCTTGTTCTAGTAGTTTAATCCATTATAAAGAGCTCAGTCCCCAGACTGAGGAAATTGATGATGGAACCAGATCAACTGGTAACTGTTTCCAGTTCTAAGGAGGAATCCTGCTTGTTCTGACAGGAACTTTATTGGTAGGGTTAGACAGTGCACATTGCACCAGTCAAAGCTAATGGCAACAAAGCTATGGATAACCATGGCAAAGTCAGCCTTTGGAAGGAATAACCACAAGCTCTTGGCTGGCTGTGAATGGTAAAAGACACAATGAGTCATTGCTTATAAGTGGGAAACCAGGAACAGAGATGGATCCAATATGACCATAAGGCCGCAAACTGCTTTGGAGAAATTTGGGGATATACCTTCACTACATAGTACTGCCACTTCCTCTTTCCAATCTTCTGAATGTATTATTTTCATCATATCTAGTTTCAGTCAGTTTTCATCCAACGCCCTCCCTCTGTCAGACCCTTGAAGAGTAAGTAGTGAGACTGCAGACTGTGGGTTTGATGAAAAGGAGGCATAGATAGACAGCATGTTTAAAACAATCAAAAGGTAGTATTTCTTCACACAAAGCACCATCAACCTGTGGAGCTCTTTGCCAGAGGATGTTATGAAAGTCAAACTTTAATGGTGCAAAAAAGAACTACCATATATACTCTTTCATAAGCTGAATATTTTTGGTAAAAAAGTGACTCAAAGAGCGGGGGTCGGCTTATAAATAGGTCTATACCAAAATTTGATGATTTTAAACTCTATGGAATCATTGAATTGAATATCTAATACATTGTCATTTTGTTTACCTGGAGCGTCTGCAGGCACAGAGCCCCTCAGCTCCCAGTGGCCGTGGTTTGCCGTTCCCAGCCAATGGCCGGGAACGG